>NW_024344432.1:1103450-1301333 GCF_902729225.1 Pteropus medius
TTCTCTAGGACATTTACAAAGAGTTTTCTTCACCTTAAGAAGAAACTGAATAAACATAAATGTCCACTATTAAGACAATAATAAAAACAGCAAATAGATAAAACAGCTTACCTTGTTTCAGGCACTATACCAAACAATCACTTCTGTTCCTTAAATCTGTGTGGTAGATCTTATTCTGATCATCATTTTACAGAAGAGAAAACTGAGGCTTATAGAGGTTAAACAGGAAGCCCAAGATCACACAGCCAGAATTCAAGCCCAGAGCTATCTACCACCAAAGGACTACTGATCTGTTTTATTACGACTAATAACGAAAAAGTCTCCTACTCAAGAGTTCAGTTACTTGATAAAATTCACATTAATTTCTGCGCGACAATGTGAATATACTTAATACCACTCATCTGCACTTAAAAATGGTTAAAATAGTAAATAAAATTCTTTCTACTCTGTATACCACAAAACATCTCCTTTGCTATTCATGACAAAAGGGAAAACTGATTCTCCTGTTAAAGTTCAATCTGGTGGTTACTGTCTGTACTTTCTTTAATTTTGCTGTCCAATTGAACTGGTCCTGGTAGGCCAGGCAGAGGCAGAGCCCACCCTCCAAAAGTGGATGGGAGCAGACAGAGGTGCTTCTATCACCAGACAAATATAGCCATATACTGACAAACTACGTGCAGACCATTCCAGCCTGCTCCTCTTTTTGTACCACTCATAAGCTAAGAATAGTGTTAGCATCTTTAAATGGTTGAAAAATAAATATTTCATGATACATGAAAATCACTCAAAATTTGAATTTCATTGTCCATAAATAAAGCTTTCTTGGAACACAGAAAAAATTCACTTAATTCATGTCAGGTGACTGGCAAACAAGAATTTCGCATGAACATAAGATAGAAAATAATGTTATTATGAGACCTATTTGCTAACCTACTAAATAAAATTCAGGTCTTCTAGTTTCTCAAGCCTAGCTCTACATTAAGAGATTCCTTAACAGCAGAGGCAAACCAGTCCACTGCCCAGCCTTACCAACTTTAGGGTCCAGCACCAAGCCTCCAGCATAGGCTGCTTTCTTACGTCCTTTCTTATATTTATTGTTATCTCCATCAATCTCTTCATCTTCATCGCCCTAATAACAAATAGAAAGATAACTTTACCAGCCAGCAACTAATTAACTAATTAAGAAGTTTTATGATCCCTACGTTCCAACGGCAGTACACAATTCTAACAAACGTTCTTTACTTTTAGTGGTCCTACCTGTAAGACAGTTAATTTTAATACATTCATGAACCCAAATGAATGCCAAGCATGGTAGGTACCAAAACAAAAACTGTATCTCTGAGCTAACAGATATGCAACTTCGATTTTAAAATATTTCTGAACGCATAGAATTTATTTTTAAAATAATGGATACTAAAAATGCAACTCTTCAGTTTATGTAAAATTTGAGATTGTAGAAGAATCCCCTTAAATTCATAGTCTAACATTCATGATGTAAAAATACAAAATGTATTATAGATATTACCATTATTCTCATTCACATGGACACCTTAAAATAAGTATGTCCATATACTGAAAACCCCCAAGTAGTTTATTAATGGTCAACATTCAATGTCTCAGTAGAAGTCAAATTTTCTCTAATATTCCCTACACCAATTATGATAATGTATATAAAATATGAACAAGAACCTGAATCATTTTAACATTAAATTAGTAGTGAATTAATTGCTATCACTGCCAATAAAACAGCAGCTCAGTTTTAGTTCCCATGTGATGGAGGCCACTGCAGAAACCTGATCATGGTGACCTTAATCCTACTAGCACACAGTAATGCAACAACGTAATACAAAAATAAAGGCTCACGAGTTTAAAGAAATAAAAGATTTAACTGGCATGTGACTTTGGGGAGAGCTAAGGTGGAGAAACACTTTCCCATCCCAAAAGCCTAAACGCCTCCCTCAAAGAATTTCATATTTCATAAATAAATTTTATCTGTACAGAGAAAAGTGGAGAAGGAAATGTCCACACAAACACCACAGAACAATCTCCATTTGGTTTCTACAGTACAGAGGATTAATTATTTTGGAAGCAAATGTTATCATAGCAGAAAAGGCTTACAGGTAATAAAAAGGGAGGGACACAAATAGGCAAAACACCGTACAATTTTGGACCCACCAGTTTTTGCTGAGGCTTCCTGAAAATCTGCTTGTCAGGCACAATATAGTTGTTTTCATAAAATGCATGAAGCAACAAGAACTCGTTACGCTCGGCTCGTCCACCCATCAGCGTCCTAGACTATTAAATAGAATTCCTTTTTTAAAATTGAGCTCAAAATCACAACAAACAAGAGCAACTTTGAGTTGGTAAATTTAATCATAGCACCTCCTTCAAAAATCATTCCTCATAACAAGGGATGGTTTGTTTGTTGTTTTTTTTTTAAGGTACTAAATGATTTCTAGCATTTTCTTTAAGCATTATAGTTAAAAAGAGACAAAGAGAGCTTAAAATACTGACAACTTGGGCTATTTCCTTACTCCCAAATGGACCATTCCACAAATGAGACACAGCCAGATGTTAGAGATGATCCTTATGTTCACCCACATTTCAACATACTGCACCTGGTTTTCCTCCCCTTCTCCCAACCAGTTCTTCGTTTTACAAAAGAAGCCCAGCTTTCAGAATACAAGTTACTCATTTTATAAGCATGCATTTAGACTCATTATCATATAACGACTACTCCAAACACTGAATCCAACAGGAAATGCTTTTCCCCCCTTTCTAAGTTAAATTTACCATAATGTTCCCAGCGATGTTGGTGATCTGCAATGCTAATGGAAGAACATTTAGCTCACACATGATCTGCAAAATGAACCTGGCATCTTTCCAGGTGTGTTCCAACAGGTACAACAGATGAGAAGGTTCACTGTACAGAAAAGTAAGAGCGAAACAGAATCAAGTAATTAAAAGAAACAATGACTATAATCAGAATTTCATAAAATATTACAAAAATTTTTTGGTATAAATAACTTCAGAGCAACGGCACCTCGCTTCGGAAACAATTAAAATAAAGCCGCTGTGAAACTAGGAATTCATTCATACCATCGATCCCAATGCCCTTCACCAAAACACAAAAAAATCCCACAAAGAGAAGTTATATGTTAGCTACAACCTGAAAACTACCTAAATCCTATCATGTACTGCATCTAGTATGTACGGAACGCATGCCTACTATGTGCCAGGCATTGTTCTAGGTGCTGGCTGTGACCCAGACTGACAAAAATCCCTGTCCTCATGGGGCTTGTGTCCTCATGGGGGAGACAGAGTATAGGTAACAAATTAAATACATGGTATGTTATATACTTCTAAGTTAAGGAGAAAAACAATAAGAAGCAAAGGGAACATTAAGTATCAGAAGCAGAGACTGAATGTCCAGTTAAGGAACCAGGGAAGAGTTCATTGGGAGTAACTGGGTATTTGAGGGAAGAACATTCTAGACAGACAAAACAACACATTCAAAGGTCCTGAGCTGAGCACAAACCTGGAAGTTCTAGGACCAGGAAGAAGACCAATGACCGCAACAGAGAGAATGATGGAGAGAACAGCAGAAGGACAAAGTTAATGGCAGAGAGACACACAGTATAGGACCTTGTAAGTCAAAATAAGGACTTTGGTTTTTACTCTGAATGAAATAAAGTCACTGGAAGATTTTGAGCAGAGTGCTCTATCTGACTTAACTTTAGCAGGATAACTTTGGTTCCTAGGTTGAGGACAGCAAGGGATCAAAGAAAACATAAGAGACCAGTGAGGAGACTAATATAAGACCCAGTCATCCAGGGAAAAGAGGGTGGTAGGCTGGACCAGGGTGAGTCCAATGGAAGGGAAAAGAAGTGGTCAAATCTAGACATATTTGGAAGATAGAGCTGGCAGACTTCCTGACAGAATGACTGAACGTGGGATGTCAGAAAAAGGAATCACAGATGCCTCAGAGGTTTGGGGCCAAGGATGACTTTGGAGGTTTCCAGCAGTACCAGAAAAATAAACAGCTGTCATTATGAAGGAAATACTACAAGAGGAACCTGGGAGAGAAGATCAGCTTAGCTTATGTACAAGTTAATCTGGAGGTTCATATTAGACACCACGTAGAACAGGCAGGTCGATACATGAGTCTGGACTTCAGGGGTGAGATCTAAGCTGGATATGCAGGTGGGAGGCATCAGCACCCACGTGGGATTCAAATACCTGAGACTCGGTGAGATCACAGAGGGAAGCATGGTCAGAAAAGAGAAGCAGTCTAAGGACTCAGGAAGTATGGGTAGAAAACAAGGAGAAGTGGCCGGACGGGTAGAAGAAAGCTTATTTAAGAAATAATCAAGCACAAAGTTTCATTACCCAAAATGAGTAAGTTCTGGAGATCTAATGTACAGCATGGTGACTACAGTTAACAATACTGTATTGTATGCTTGAAATGTGCTAAGAGGGTGAACCTTAAATGTTCTCACCACACAAAAAAAGTAACTGTGAGGTGATGGATATGTTAATTACCTTGATTGTAGTGATTATTTCACAATTTGTAAGTATATCAAACATCAAGTCGTACACCTTAAAGATATACAATTTTTATGTCAATTTTGCCTCAATAAAGCTGGAAAAAAATAACCAAGCAATATCTCTAAATAACTTAATGATTGCTCAGTTTTTATGTTTCCAAAATATTTCCACTTAATTCCTAAATATCGCATCAATTTCCAAAATGCCCTGTGGAAACATCAAGATGGTGTTAAGTGAGGGAGACAGAGATAAACTGATCAAATCAGAATAATTCAAGAGGCAAAATAGTTCAAATTATTCAATAGAGATGGTGGTGCTGATATGAAGACAGACAATTTTCCCCTCCACAGCACCACACGCTCCTGCCTCTCCAGCCTAAGAATGATACTGGCATCTTGCTGTTGCTAATTTCAAAACAAATTCTGAAGCATCCAGGGTCATACCTGTACATATTTCGTACATTTTCCATTGAGATTACAACCCTTTCAGTTTTCAGAATCTGTTGAACAAGTTCAGACAAATGGTAACTTTTACAACGAATCAATTCCTTTGCTGAAATTTCCACATCACAGATCATTCGGCCACAGGTAGCATTTCTTTCACCAAATCCACTCTTGCCCTACAAGGGGAGGACAAAAATGCAAATAAAGAAAACCATATAAAGAAAACCTTGAAGAGGGGAAGGAATTAGTTAAGCGAGTGTTCGGATGAAGTGTTAATAATGACTACCGCCTCAAAGACATGAATAAGGAAAAAAGCAAGAGCAGTGGCCCTGATTCCAATCTATAGCAGCAGAATCCTCTGGAGAGCATTATAAAAGGCACAGATTCCTAAGTTCTCTGATGAGGCAACATGCCCCGTTTATTTATAAACTTTAAGTAAAATAAGATTTCAAGACTGAGCAATATCAGGTTTAGGAAATGAAGATGCTTCATACAAAACCAACAAAATCTCCCTAAGTGAAGCAAGCAGGTAGAATGAAAGTGCGAGGGCTTTAAGAGTCAGATGGGCCTGGGTTCGAAATCTCAGTTCTTCCCCTTACTAGCTCTATGATCCTGAACAAGTTCTGTTACCCCTATGAGAACGTACAATAAAACCAGAGTTACTGTGAGATGACTTACACAGAGGCACTTAGCCCACTGCCTTCTTAGACATTCAGTGTCAGCTCCCTTCCCTTTTCCTTCCCATCGCCTTCCTTACTCATCACACTCAACAATTTCTGAACCCTGCAACCCTGCTCGAAGGGCCAGCGCTTCAGTATTGGTCAAGTGGAGGTAACATATATGTGCTGTCTCTAGATTCTAACAGCTGATTTTAAAAACTACCAGTGGCTTTTACCAATAAAATGCTGAATTCAAAGGAAAAGATGTTTAGTGTCAAAGTTAAAAGGTACTATCACAAGATAACCAATTGCCAGTCAAAGAAGCATATAAAAAGTCAAAGAAGCAAGATTTTGAAATTATTACCCCAAGCTTTGGCATGTTGGATCGCTTCAGTCGACCTATCTTGGACCAGTAAGGAACTTTGCACACATTAATTCTCTGTAGTAACACCTCCAGTTCAAACCCATAAATATTATGACCCTAGTCAGAAAAAGAAAGGAGCCAATAATATTGTAACAAATACAAATTAGAGGATTTATCTTCATAAGCACAGAATTTCCTTGCCCTTTCTTTTTCTACTCTCTAATTGAAGGCATCATGAGCTTACCTCCGATTGGGGTCTCTTCTTCAGGAATTTATTCATCAGCGGCATTCATTAGCCTTGACATTCACAAGGCTGCTAAGCAGATTGCTAGAATAAACTTTATCTCATCCTAATTGATGCAAGGTTCATATGATGTCTTTTAATTTGCAGTTCATGTCTCACAGTCTCGGAGGCAAATGCAAATTTTAATGTCCATACTTTTTATGTGATCAGTAAAAGGTGTATTCGAACAATTCCATTTTACTTCCTTAAAAACCAATAACCCGTCTGTGTTGTGTGATAGCTTACACAGACTTCTTAGAACTCAGGAACTGAACCTCGTTTCTTCCTAAAGAACTGAGTTTGAACACTATTGATTTAGACTCTTAATCAATGTGCAAAATAAATATATACCACTCAATTGTTCAAATAAGAAACTTGTTTAAAAAACAAGGAAACAAAGCTATACCAAGTAGAAAATGTCTCAAAAACATAATCAAATTTTCCATGTCTATAATTTCCATCATGTGAATATGGTTCACTGCCTGTTTATTATAAAGAGATGAAGTTTAAATCAGATTAATAGATTTAGTTATTAATTTTAATAAAAATCTATGCTACTATATATTTATGGCAGTTTTGTCTATTAAATTATGAGACCCAAAGGACCTGAGGATGTCTCATTTCCAAATTATCATGCCTGGGATTAGGGACTAAACGCATGTCAGGATCCTTTGTTATATTGGTTTGGATTTCTCATTCACAGACTTGACTCTAATACCCTAAGGCAGGCCAGCTACCCTAGGCGCAAGACATCTCCTTGGGGACCAAGAGTGAGACTTGCTAGTAGAGACTGAGTGAGGGCCTAGTGCTGAGCCAGAGCACCACAGTAGGGCACTGTGGACAGAATTTCCCTGGCACTTTCAAGACGGGTCTTGAAATATCATCAGGGAAATGACTGCAGAGACACTGGTGACAACCTACAGGCCCTCGGTACTCTGGCTACGCCATCGTCAGGAAAGGTGTCCGAGACCAAAAATACACACGGAGAAATATATGGCAAACAGTTTTGCAAGGCTTCAATGTAACTAAATTAACAACAGCACATTTAAAATAGAGGCATTTAGACCCTACTTCCCTCCAAAAAAATCAAAAGCATAATATAACTTGATTGATCCTTTAACCCAGAAAAAAAAAAACAGGAAGGACTGCTATCAAGGAACCTACAAACTGAGGGGAGGCCAGAGGAAACATAAAACAAAATGTTGCTTTATGACTCTTAGGAACTGGGGCAAAGACAACTCAATGAATTATTTACCCCTTGCTATCTCGTGAGAGCATACTCAATCATCCGAAGAAAAATAGATTCCTAGCCTTGAGCTCTCTAAGGAATACATTATATAGATCTACTGAGCTCATAAAGTTAAAACACTTACACTTTGGGGACTGGCACCAAACCAAGGGAATTAACTCCTGTGACCACTATACGGCTGACCCACTAAGTCAAAATTCTGGAGACACCAACAGTTGATGCAAGTTACTTACTTTATGGGCTGGTCTCTAAATGTAAAAAAACTGGAGTAGCCTAAACTTCAACAATAATTCATGAGTTGCTTTTCTATTAGAAAACAACTATCTTACAGTGGGCTGGGGTTTTTTTCCCCTTTGTTAGCAGAAAGTAGAGCAATTCCTACGAGTACATAGGGTCATTTCACTCTGAAAAGATTCTTTGCTGCTCAAAAAGTCTCAATCAAGTCACACTGAAAAGAACTAAGGAGTGAAGAGCTTCCCCACGACATGATCAAATATCCACTTACCACAATGACATCAGGATCAATTTTGTGAACTTTTGCAAGGAAAAAACCTAGCAGTGTTCTTTCTGTTGCAGCAACCTCAACCTTCACATTCTGTTGTTAGAGAAAAACAAACCAGTCACTTACTCTTTACTCTGAAGTATTAATATACTGACTCCTTATTCAAGCAGGGTAAGATTTCTTAGGGTTAAAAGAAACCATCTGGCTCCAAACTAAATGCAGCAATGAAATTCGTGATTCTAGATTTTGCCTTAATAATTGCATAAAGTCACTGAAGAGCTCATTCTAGTACTAAGAGTGTGAATGAAGCAGAATCTAAAGTGTTGAGCACTATAGAGTGTAGAAATGTCCCCCCACAGGGACACGCTTGCATATCAGAACACATTTTACAGCGTATGTTTCAGAGTACCTATCAAAAACCTATCTACTTTCTTATATAATCCCTGATAGACTTCAGTTTATGTATTTACCACACAAAGTCCTAAGGACTGGATAAACTAGTATCAAATAGTGGTGTAAGAACCTATAAACAAGAAACTAGACCAAACGCAAACATATATTTAAGGATTACAAATATTTTCAATATAAATAAAACCTATCTTCACACAAAAGGCTTCCACTTGGATCACTAACTATAAATCAGATATTCAAAAGATCCACTCATATTTAAGAATGTCTTAAAATGGAAGTTGATGCCTATATGTTTTCTAGAACTTGGCTAAAAAAAGTATCAGGTTGACTCTAATGAATTTTCCAAGGTCATGCTACTAAAGACAGGTAATTCAGAGCACTTCACAAATAACAGCCTGGTCTAAAAGTGCCCCTAGGCTACTGGACTTCTCAAGCCAATTTAAAATAAGTGGAACCTGCCATGCTTCCTAACTTTTAATTTTATCAAGTAAGAACATTAAAAAAAACAAAACCTACAAGTTTTCCAACATCATCATTTCATAAAAGAAACATACTACACAAAAAGAAATACTTTACATTGAATATATTTACCTTTGTGAAAAACTCACTACATTATCCAAAACCCAACCCCACCCCCACCCATTTTATTAAGGACTCATGGAGTTTACTGGGAGTAAACTTCTTCATGGAATATACTGAAAGTTTAGAGATCACTGATCAATTGGTGCAGGCCCTTTCCAATACATGTCCCCATTAATATCCACAGCATTCCCAACTCACTTGGCTTCCTTCAAGCTGGGTGGGGGGAGGGGAGGCACAGAGCTCTACCCTACACCTTCCCAAACCAGTAATCACATGATCATGCTTTTTGGAAAAGCTTCCTATTAAGCTATCTAAAGGAGAGTTTGAGCCATCCATCTACTTATACACTGCAGGATCCCATTATTTTCAAGTGGTGAAAGAAACATTTAGACATTGTTAAATAATGTTTCCAACTTTATATTTCTAATACATTTCTCATGGGTTAATGCTACAGTATAATCTAGCAAGAATAGATCTAATCAATTAACATATAAAATAGCCTGTTTCTAATAATCCACACCATATTCCTTTTCTCTTTCTAAACGAATAAAAATAAACAAATACATGCTTCATGATTAAAAGGAATTAATGAGTTATTTACCTTTTTCTTAATGTCTTCACTGAAAGCGTATGGAAAAATACAGTCCTTTGGTTTAGACACAACTGTAAGAAGGAAAAAAAATAAAGATTCTAACACCCATCTTAGCCAATTTCAAGTACACATACACTTCATTTTTCTGAATGAAAACGGTCTTAAATATAAAGTCCCCTCAATCCCTAAAGAGTTAAGAGGATATCAAGTATTTCCTTTGGTCATGTTGTTGGATCTCAAAAGAACAGTCAAAACAAACAATCTCAAAATGTGTAAGGAACCACAAAAGACCCCCAATAGTCAAAGCAATCTTGAGAAAGAAGAATAAAACAGGAGGCATCACTCTACCTGGTCACAAATTATAATATAAAGCTATAGTCATCAAAAAAAGTATGGTATTAGCATGAAAACAAACACGTAGATCAATGGAATGAAACAGAAAGCACAGGAATAAACATATATGCATATATAGTCAATTAATTTATGACAAAGGAGCCAAGAATAAATGGTGTTGGGAACACTGGACAGCCATATGCAAAAGAATGAAACTGGACCACTATCATACACCAGACACAAAAACTAACTCAAACGTAAGACCTGAAACCATAAAACTCCTAGAAGAAAACATAGATGGTAAGCTCCGTGACATTAGCCTTGGCGATGATTTTTCAGATTTGACTTTAGATTTGACATCAAAAGGAAAGGATCAGAAGCAAAAATAAGCGGGACTATATTAAACTAAAAAGGTTCTGCACAGCAAAGAAAACCATCAGCAAAATGAAAAAGCAACCTACCAAATGGGAGAAAATATTTGCAAATCATATGTCTGATAAGAGGTTAATATCTAAAATATATAAAGAATTCATACGACTCAACATAAAAAATTTAAAAATCCAATAATATAACAGGTACATGAGGAGGTACTCAACATCACTAATCACCAGGGAAATGCAAATCAAAATCACAATGAGCTATCACCTCACACCTGTCAGAATGGCTATTATCAAAAAGACAACAAATAAGTGTTGGAGAGGACATGGAGAAAAGGGAACTCTTGTACATTGCTGGTGGGATTGTAAATTGATGCAGCCACTATGGAAAACTGTATGGAGATTCCTCAAAGAATTAAAAACAGAACTACCCTATGACCCAGCAATCCTACTTCTGGGTATTTATATAAAGAAAATGACATATGAAAAATATTCCGTTTGCACACACAAATGGAGTATTATTCAGCCATTAAAAAAGAAGGAAATCTTGCCATTTGTGATGACATGGATGGACCTTGAGAACATTATTTAAGTAAAATAAGTCAGATCGAGAAAGACAAATACCATATGATTACACTTATATGCAGAATCTAAGGAACAAAAAGAACAAACTAATCAAAGATAGACTCACAAATATAGAGGACAATCTGGTGACAACCAGAGAGGAGGGGGGCTGGAGGGTTGGGAGAAAGGGGTGAAAGGTTAAAGAAGTACAAATTAGTAGTTGATAGATGGCCACGGGGATGGGGAGCACGGCATAGGGAATGCAGTTAGCATTAACATACTGGCTAGGTGGAGAGCCAGAGGAGAGAAAGAGCAATCAGGGAGATCGTTTCATAAACTATATAAACATCTAACCAATGTACTGTATACTTAAAACTAATAAAAAAAATTTTTTTTTTAATTAGCCAAGCACAGAATCCTAAGTCCCTACAACTGTTAAAATTGCTTAGATGAAACATTTGCTATCCAAGTCAAAATGGAGGATGTTTACCAGTCTTTCCCAAAGGAAATCCCCCACCACCAAAGCCTCGACCAGCATACAATGGAGAAACTCAGCCCAACCTTCACAAAGTTAGAAAAGTGAAGATAACCAAAGTTTCCCTCACTGTGCTACAAGTTCCGTGACATTCACAGTATCTGCTCGCACAGTGACATATACAGAGGAGGTAAATAAATTTACACTGAAGAGCTAACGACTGTTCTCTTCCACGTATTTCCAGGTTATTCTCATCATTTTGTTTCATGTATTCCACCCCACTTAAAGGGTAAAAATTTGGTCATCATTTCACGATATACGTAAATCAAGCCATCATGCTGTATACCACAAATTTATATACTGATGTATGTCAATTATTTCTTAATAAAACTAGAAAAAAGGGTAAAACTTCGCAATAACACAGCATGCTTGTTCTATGCTTTTTTCCCTAGTCCCACTTTCCTAACACCCAAGAAACCAGACAGGAGATGCTACCCTTGTTAATCTCTGTTTCTAGGCAGGAAAAAATCCAAGGAAGCATAATAGATCAACAATGTTATGCCTCAAAAAAAAAAAAAGTGGTTATTTAACTAGCTAAGCTGTCATCATGAAACATGCCAGAATTCTCCTTGGAGACTGACTCATGGCATGCAAAATTCTGTGGGATTGTTTCACCCGTTGGATTTTATGCATAGCACATCCAACACCAATTTGGTATCACTGTAACTCCTCCCAAATAGGTAAACATTCATTTATTCTTTGGCATCTTCCCTGATCACACAGAAAACTTTGGCCAGGCTCTTATGATGGGCTTTAAAAATGACATGAAAATAGCTGAAGCATAAGTCTGACCTAGGAAAAAAACTACCATTGGAACAAAAAAGGTATTAAACTGCCTCCTGACTTCTCCTATAAAATAAATCAGCTGAATAAGAGATAACCAATCAAGTAAAACTTAGTGTACACAGCTGAAAAAAAAAAAACCTTCTTTAATAATATATACTCATTACTCCTGAAAACATTTTTTAAAAACAAGTTACTCATCCAATAGCTGCAACAAAATAAGAAAAACTAAAATCAAGCCATCGGTAAACCAGCTAAAAAAAAAATACATACCACAAAAGTGTGACTGAAAGGGAGGCTGTGGCGGTGCTTTATCTAATGCAAAACTGTAATGGACCAAGGCTGCCACAGCAATAATCTGCAAAGGAAGGGAAAAAAACATCACTTATCAGACACCTGCTATGTATTCTGAATTCTCGACAAAATCACCAAGAATATTAAAAGATATCAGAGCATATGAATATAAAAATTTTAGTACATACAAATATTTTTTATTGTAAAAGTATTTAAACAAACAAAAAATAGAATAATAAAACCACCTCTCACATATCCATCACCCAGCTTCAATTATCAACTCGCCTGTAGCCCTATCCACTTCCTGCCTCCCCCTAGATTATTGTGAAGGCAAGCCCAGACCTATCATTTTATCTAGGAATACTTCATCATACATCTCTAAAACACTTTCTCGAACTGACACCATGGACATCTTATGCTGAATCAATCTTTGTTTTAGGGCTGTCTTGTGCACTGTGGGACATTAAAGCAGCACCTGTGACTTATAATAACACTGCCCATCTCCCATGCCTGAGTTGTGACAACCAAAAATGTCTCCAGACATGGCCAAATGTCCCCTTAAGGGCAAAATCTCACCCCGTCGAGAATCAGTTTAAATAATAATAAATTTTAAAAATGTAATGCAATCATCTTGGCTCATACAGTTAACAGTAATTCCTTAAAATCAAATATCTAAGTAGGATTCAAATTTGCATGTTTTCCCAACTATTTCAATTTTACTCACCAAATAAGGCCCATATTTTGCAAGTGCTTGATATATAAAACTATAGGTACAACCCTTCCCCACCTATTATTTCCCTATAATTTATTTGTTAAAGAAACTGGGTCATTTGTCCCATAGAGTGTCCCATAGTATGAATTCCGCTGCTTGTATCACAATAGTGTCATTTAACATGTTCCAAGGAGTGAAAAAAATGGCATAGATGATAGAGGCTCTCTTCATCCCTCTTGAGACCACATCAAAGTTGTAACAAACACAGAGCAAACAGCAAGCAAAGTCTCTTGGGGTCTAGATGAACAGAAGCACTACAACTAGGGAGAGAAATAAGAAATCACCCTGCAACGGTAGAAGGTAGAAGGAGGCGAGGATGCAAGGCTGCCAGGTCCCCAGCAGCTGAGTGGGACAGAGGCTGTGGCAGCTGCAGACACCTCTTAAAGGGGTCGCGTCTGCGAGAGGACTTTCGCGGTGACAGACCTGCTCACCTTGAGCACCAGCGCTAGGTCAACTGCATAGGGGGCACCAGTGACTTACAGGGGGACACTGAGTTGTCGGAGTGAGGGCCAGAGGTGAGGATCTCTCCCGGACAGAAGTGCTGGTAGTATCCATTGTTCCTCTGTTGAGCCCTCCCTCCTCCCAGGGCAGAGACTCAGCACTGCCATAACTGAGACAACATCAAACTGGATGACAGAGGTCACTCCACTCCGAGGATTCCCTAAAACTCTGTCTCCCCCAACTCACCGCCCCACCCAAGCCACATCCAGTTGTGTCCAGTGCTTCTTGCTAAGCAGTGCCAAGACCCACACTGGTGGCCTCGGTTTCTGGTGTGGCCTTTTGAGGCAACTATAAGCACAGCACCTGTGGACTGCTTGTAGAATCTGTGCCAGAGGGGCTGAACTTGGCCTGCAGCTGAATCTCTCTCAGGACTGTGCCACTAGACACCTACTACACAAAGCCATGCTAATAAGACCAGGAGACTTAGGAGCTTTGCTTAATACATAGGAACAGACACGGAAAGGCAACCAAAATGAGAAGAAAAAGAAGCAGAAACCATATGAGAGGACAGAACAGAGATCCAGATATAATGAAATAATTTAACAGATGCAGAGTTCAAAACACTGGTTATAAAGATGCTCAATGAAATTAGAGAAAGAATAGATGAACTCAGTGAGAACTTTAACAAAGAGATAAAAAAAAACATAAAAATGGAAATGGAAATTATAAAAGGGAACTACTCGGAAATGAAGAACACATTATCTGAGATGAAGAGTATTAGAGGGAATCAACAGAGTGGATAGAGAAGAGGATCAAATCACTGATATAGAGGATGGGGAAGCCAAGGACACTCAATCAGAATGGCAAGAAAAGAGAAGCCAAGATTATCATAATAATTTAAGGAGCCTATGGGACACAATTAAATGTAAAAATATCCGTGTCACAGGGATACCTGAAGAAAAACTAGACATTGAAGAGCTATTTGAAGAAATAATGATGGAAACTTCCCTGACCTGGTGAAGGAAATAGACATAAACCCCAGGAAGCTCAGAGAGTCCCCAAAAAGAAGAATCCAAAGAGTCCTACACCAAGACACATTATAATAAAAATGCCAAAGGTTAAAGACAAAGAGAGGAACTTAAAAGCAGCCAGAGAAAAGCAGTTACCTATAAGGGAGCACCCATAAGACTGGCAGCTGATTTCTCAAAAGAAACTATGCAGGACAGAAGGGCTTGGCACAAAATATTCAATGTGATGAAAACCCAAGATCTACAACCAAGAATACTTTATCCAGCAAAGCTATCATTTAGAGTTGAAGGACAGATAAAAAGCTTCCCAGACAAAAATAAGCTAAAGGAATTCATCAACACCAAGGAAATGTTGGAGGGACTTCTTTAAGAAGAAAAAACAGGAATCAAAAAACAGGAATAAAGAATGGTAGTAACTACATTCCTATCAACAAGTACCTCAAATGAAAGAGAGTGCTCTAACCAAAAGATAGCATGGCTGAATGGATAAGAAAGGATGGATAACCAAAAGATAGCATGGCTGAATGGACAAGACCCCTACATTTGCTGCCTACAAGACACTCATTTCAGATTGAAAGACACACACAGACTAAAAGGAAAGGGATGGAAAAAGATATTGCCTTGATGGACCTAGAGGGTATTGCACTGAATGAAATAAGTCAGATAGAGAAAGACAAATATCACATGATTTCACGTACATGTGGAATCTAAAGAACACAATTTTTTAAAAAAAGGAAATAAACTTCATAGATACAGAGAATATTTTGAGGGCTACTAGATGGGAGGGAAGTTGGGGACGGCGAAAAGGGACAAAGGATTAAGAAGTACAAATGGATAGTTACAAAACAGATATGGAGTTATCAAGTATAGCATAAGGACAATAGTTAACAGTGTTGTAATAAATATGTAAGGGGGAAGAGGGTACTAGATTTAGTAGGGTGATCACTTTGTGAGTTATATAGATCTCTAATCACTATGCTGCACAACTGAAACTAATGTATTATTCTATGCCAATTATAATTGAAAAACTCATTGAATTGTACAATATAAATACAAGCAACTACTTTTCTACTATATTTCAATAAAGCTGGAAAAAAATACGTTCCTGTTTCTGTACTGCCTGTAAATTCACATTTAAATCTAAAGGTTTGATCAAAATCAGGCTCAATTTTTTGGCAAGAATACTTTAGAGGCACTACTGAATACCTCTACCAGAAGACATAGGCACATCATGTATGGTTCTATTTTAGTGATCACTGCCTAGATGCATTATTTCACTAGGAATTGCAAAATGGTAATAGTCAACTACTCCTTCATCCTTTATTAGCTGGAAACCTATGAAGAGAAACTTCTCCATTATTTGGTTAGCTAAGGTACAGTATGCGTTCAAAAAAGGCGAAATGAATGCTTGATTGAATCCCTTTATTTACCAGTTTTCACAGTAATGAGTTGGTTCCCTAGCTTCCTTCACAGGTGTTCATGTTTACAGTATCATTACAAACTCATGTATTGCAACTGTTGCAGTTATTCTTATCGACAGACAGACGCACAAACTGTCCCATCTTGGGCCAGTAGGAAACTCCTCAAGTTGACTCCTGAGTCCTTCTGACATATCTTTAGTAGATTTTAATATCACCCTTGCTTTCTGGTATAAAAGATACTCCAGAATTATCTTGGACATTTCCTGCCCAAAATCAGCCATTTCTCCACAGAACCCAATTTCCTGTACTGGGAAATGGTACTGAAACCTCACTCTGGGTGCTAGGGGAGGAATACTTTTTAAATTTTTGGCTAATTAAATCTTTCCAAAAACACTTAAATATTAACTATGGACACCTGTTGTATTAAATATTATTAAAACATCAAATCACACACTAAAAAAAAAGGAGTAAAAACACTGCCAAAATTCTGTTTAAAAAGATCCCCATCAATGTCAAAAAGGACTTAGAAGCAAACATAAAGGTCCCGCTGACCAAAGAGACAGATTTAAGCACCAAAAATAACAATAATGAATGCAACACATTGGAACATGCTGAATATATATAAAACCCATGAGTTCATCATGATATTCCACAAAAGAGAAAACAAAAATAAGTAATGATAAAAATAAATAAATCATTGGTCGACACTGCATATAATGTAGGTCCCTGACTTCCTACTTAGAAAATTGGCAATTAAAGAGAAAGAAGTATATATAAATATAGAATGCAATATACATATGATGTGTTATTGAACTGTACACTTGAAACCTATAATTTTATTAACCAATGTCACCCCAATAAATTTAATTTTAAAAAAAGAGAAAGAAGTACATATTTATCTTATCTTTCTTGTACAAACTATTACAGCATAACCAAATAGTGGTAGTCAATGAGGAAAATTTTATTAAAAATTTTACTAATAAACATTCTAATATTTAACAAGTCTAGCTAATAAACATGGAAAGGATGACAGAACCAGAAAACCACCATTTTACAACTTCTAATGAAATAATTAATTAAGTACTTTATTTACAAAAACAAGTAGTAGGCTGGATTTGGTCCACAGGCAATAGTTTGCCCATCCCTGGTATAGAGGAAGAAGTCCAATGACACCACAATGCAAACAAATACAGAAAATGCATTCTTTAAGAGAACCAACAGTTATTCTTCAATAAGTTAGTCACTGAAAAAACTGTAGGAGGTGGGAGGGAGCTGCTCCCATTTAACATAAGATTCAAGAGACATAAAAATTAAACACCATCTGTGAATCTTGTATGAATCTTGATTCAAATAAACCAAGTATAAGACATTTTTGAAAAACAGTCATGTGAATACGGACTGGATATTTCAGATGATATCCAAGGAATCACTGTTCATGTTATTACACAAGATAATGATTTTATACAAGAAAGTACAGGTTTTGAGAGACTCATACCAAAGTATGCAATGACACAAATGTCTCAGATTAGCCTTAAAACACTTCAGAAGGAGGGGGGGCATAAATGAGTATGACGAAATCTTGCTAATTGCTGAATATGACTGATTGGTATATGGGAGTTCATTAAATTATTCTATGACCACAACGTTTTCCAAAAAAAAAAATTTTTAACCAGAAAATAAATAAATAAAGAAAGAAGTCCAGCAATTTAAGTCTTAAGAAAAAAATCAAAACTCCAACATCAGACAAATTGAATTCATTCTCCAAAATGGAATTTAGTAGTGAATTACTATTTTCCCCTTCAAAAAGAACAACTTTCTCTTATAGAAATGCTATACAAGTTCAGGCAAGTATTTGCATCTAAGGCACAGGTACAAAATCTGTCCTGTTTCTTTACCTCATTTTGATGTGTCTTTGCATTCTGCATTGTCTTCATGCTGAAAGACATCACCACGAGTGGGGGAGGACCGACATCCATCATTACATTCACCAGGTCTGGTTTCAAAGCCATTGCCTCAACTTTACACCAACTGAATGGCTGGTTCGAGAGCTCTAAAACAGAACGGATATAACGGATCAATAGCCATTCACTGAAAAAGAAAACTACTGTAATTAAGACATCTGTGATTAATTGAGGTCTTCAATCCCACCTTCTATTAAGAATGTCTTATTATAACATCAACCAAAAAAAAAAAAAGCCACATTATTGGATTGTATGCAAATCCTTGTATATGTATACATATATGCTCATTTTCCTGGGAAAAAGCTTCCATCTGATTTTCTGAAGAATCCAGGACCCAAAATAAGCTTTAAAAAGACAAAACACTGCTTTGGGGGAATCACAAAACATTTTTAAGAGAATCATGAAGACAAAACAGAGTATCACAGATGCAAATACCGAAAAACATCATGCAAGAGACCAAACGAGCACTATCCACATCAGGCAGTGATGCTCCCCTCCTTCCGAGGTCAGCAGTTAACTATGTAGAACATCTGGGCCATAGAGCCAGGTCAGAAGTCCATACTTACAGCAGCGCAATGAGGGATGTGAGCAAACGCCACCTGGGCTAACCAAGGCCTCCCTCCAACTACACTTCCAGGCATTACAGCAATAAAGTGATTCCAAACACATTCCCTACACTCACTCAAGGAAAACCTTGAGGATAAAACATTAGAAAAGGAAACAGACACACAAAATAAATAGACCAACTCCCTAACTTCCGTTTTAACTGCCATATCTATCAGCAATTAACTTAGCATTCTGAAAGTAAATATTTTCCTTACGTGGGTTTTTTACTTCGAGCCAACAAGGTCCTTTGATCTTTCTGTTCATCAAGAACAGTTCCAAGCTAGATGTGTTGGTCCCAAATACATGAGAAAAAGTTTCTCCTTTCAAATCCTGAGGAAGCTGTGGCATTTCAGCCTGAAAAAAGACAAGAAAGAAAAAAATCTTTTTTGTTTAAAACTATTACTTCACATTTTCCAAAGTCTATACTTGAAATAAACAAAAGCCTCTCTATGAAACACCAGAAAATACTCCTTATATATATGTGAAATGTAATTTGCCACAAATGAAATCCAAAACAATTCACCGTAGGAAACAAAAACAATTCACAATGACAAAATAATGCATCTTGATGACATCCATTAGAAGAAAAATAGGCCAAGAAGTACCCCCAAAAGAGGGTTTGTGTCCAGAGCAGTACATGCCTTACTGATACAGAATAGCCAAATAAGTAGCGCTGCGTTAGAAGAATGAAAGCAAGAGAGTGGGCCTCACTCAAAACGCTTCCATGGTACATTTCATCACCACTATCAGAAACTTTTCTTAAAAGTTTCCCTTTTCCAACACTGTGGGATCAACACACTAGAACAGAGGTTAAAAAAAAAAGGTTACAGTCCACTTAATTAACATCCCACAGTAATGATCTTGCCTGTCACAGAAGCAAGAGCAGCACTATAGTGACATTACTGACACTCTCCTCCCTCACCTTCCCACTGATCAGAAGGGACACCTCAACAGACTAATGATGGTCAACTCCATCATGTAGCATTCATTCCACTTGATAAACTGTTGTGCAGTTACAACTTATTCAAAGATGCATACTTGAAAGCAGAGAAAGGCACTATATCCCATAGTCTATGTATTTAAAGTTTTATCCATTTTTTTCATTACTGTAAGTCCACCTCAATGAACTAGGGGCTTGAGGAGCTCTGCCAAAACTAATTGAAAGCCAATTACAATTTCAAAAATAGAAAAACGTCATTCTCAACCAAAACCCAGTAATTTTGTTTGACTTACCGAATACCTAACTTCCAAGTATTCAGATTTTTCTGGAATATCGGGTATCTCAAAAGCATAATTCTTTTCCACTATCTGGGCAAGCAGATATTTTGAAAACATTAAGACAAAAGCTTTTCACAAAATAAATTAACAAGCATTACATATACAATGCACGTCCCTGTATTTAATCATTAGAAATCTAGCATCCTTATGAAATTCAAAGGTAAATAAAGCCAAAAAGACACCCTTTTCAAATGGGGCTAAAACACCCAGTGACAAAATGCTAAAAAGACTTCTCTTAGACATTAAAGAACTTAGAAATATTTGCATTCAAGAGGGGCAATAAAAGATTAAAAATTTTTATGTTAATGCATTAAATCATTTCCTACTCTTTGATATTAAGCAACTCTACCTTGCTAGAAAAATTAATAATTAGCATAATTTTTAGCTCATATTTACTGAGTGCTTGCTAATAACTTAATATGAATTTACTGACTTAACCCTTTCCAGCAATTTTTGAAATACGGTCCCACTTCTCAGGTAAAGAAACAGGCCAAGAGAAGTCACTCTACTTGTCCAAGGTCACACACTTAGGAAGCGGTAGGGCTAGGATTTAAAGCACAAGCTGTCTGGCCCCAGCACCTATGCTCTTGACCATTACACCACACTGCTTCTAGAATTTTAGAGACTTCATTCATCAGTCATAATTCTGAGATCAAATAGTTTAGATGGTTGGCCTTATCTTCGGCAACTCAACCCTCCCTTTATTGCAATCACTGTTAATAATAGCCAGTATGTTGAGTGAGTTACAGTCCCCACAATGATGGCCAAAGGGGTCAATATCTCACAAAATCAATATCACGCAAGTGATCAATATGTACCATAGGAACAGAAGATTTTTATTCTATCAGAATAGCATCATAGTCCCTGATTTTTAAAAATAAAACCTTACTTAACCTTCTGACTAAGACTACTTGGCAGTAACTAATATAAACAAGATCAGAACAGCTTCTTTTCCACTTGGGAATAAAAGCACAAGATATGCTGCAAATACTGGCAGCAATTACTTTGCTATGAGCGATCTTTCTATTCAAATTAATGAACATTATTTTATAAGCACCTTAAAGAGAAAGAAAAATTATTTTTACAAATCAAACATATTGATTTGGTATCTATGAAATTTCCATTCGATGAATTATAGCCACAAAGGGCATTCTGCACAAAGAAGATATGCAATAACTATTTGCTAAATTAGAAAATGAACAATCAACTAATAATTAGAGCTGGAAAAAATTATCACCAAATACACACCTTGGACTTGAACTTCATAATTTTGTATTTTGCTGCTATTTTCTCATCAAATTCATCATAAACATCCTTCATTGTAACTGGAGTTCCTGTTTCTTTCCCTGTGTTTAAATCAATTTTCTGCTCTCCCACAGAGAGAAGAGGGGAGGGGGGGGAAAGAGTATCTGTTCATAAATCTTTTCAACCACGAGAAACCTAAGTCTAAATCAATTTTTGTCTTCACCCATTTAAACATTTAATGGAACGGTCTTACAGGTGAGCTCAAAGATATAAACAAGACCCAAAAATGTAGTAAACCCAACACCCAATTCCTTTCAATAGCAGCATAAAAGCAAACCAGAGATAAAGAGGATCGATCCTACAAAATGGGAGAAGAGTGTTGTAAATCCTGACCAAGAATCTTCGCAATTCAACTCAGATGGGAAGGAGCTGGGTTTGGGAGGGGAGTGTGGATGTGAAGTCTCAATAAAAAAGAGGAACAAATGGAACTGACCGTTAAACGGCTGTGGAGGAAATGGCACCGCTTCCTAGACAGCAAAAACATGAAAACTGGGCCAAATGCCATGTCACATTTAGAGCCATACAGTACCAACCTGATTACTATGGAAATGAGCAGTGGAGGGAAAAACAGCATCGTATACTTGTATATTCTTTCACACTCTTTCTAATAAGTTGAAAAACAGAGTTTTACTCCATTTCTCTACTTTTCCCAACCTCTAATGGAGCTTCTGACAACCAGTGGTCACTAGTCAGGCAGCAAGAAAAAAAGCGCCAAGGTTATGGATTATTCATAGCCCTATTGAAGAATTGGGCTGGTGGCAGAACACAGAATGCACTTGGAATTAGAAGCTAATCAGTAACATACTGTTTCACGAGGAAGGAAGTAAAGAGTTCGCTCAATGTTTTTCACCATCACGCAACAGCTCACATGAGTTTTGGCAGATTCGATCCAAACTTTGCCAAACAGAAATACCACACCTAAAAGAATAAGATAAAACCAAGAGAAACATTTCAATTATAGCACATTAAAGGGGCACTATAAAGGCTCAATGAATTTATGCCTTCATAAGAAGTCATTTTTTACAGCAAATTTGTATCTGATGTCCACTCTCCAAGATCAGTTCCTTTACTTAGGCCGTATGACAATACCACCCTCGTAAAACATGTGACCACTAGGACAGAGGACAGAATAACTTTTGGTGTAAACATTTACCCTAGAATTAAGGAGACATCCCCAAGTCAAAGGAAATAAACTTTGGTTATTAGGGACACACCCCCTGTGACACCCCAGGTCAGTGTAGAAACCCCTGGAGAATTAGGGAGACATCCCAGGATCAATGTAGACACACCTCAAAAATTAGGGAGACATCCAAGATCAGTCAGTGTAGGGAAAAAACAAAAAAATAAACACATTTTCCCTTGAACCAGGATTACCCAGATTAAGAGAAACAAAACAAAACAAAAAGGCAAACTATTCTCCAACAAATCTCATATTTAAACCTCTTGGGAGAACCGTGAGAATCATTACAAAATTCCTTTTTAGCACTTGTACTTATCGATAAAAATTAACATTCATGTATAAGAATAACTATGTATGATTCATCAGTGTTTTTCTATATATAAAATTGTTTGGGAAAAGCAATTCATCTATTTTATTCCATATAATAATAAATATCTCATAATAGGGCTCAACTATTATCGCTTATCTCACCCTTTCTACCTCACAGACTACTTAAGACACCAGGCTAGGTAGTGTTCCTTTCTCTTCTATTTTGGTTTAACAAATGGTTTAATAATCAAATCAGCAGAAAAACTCCTTTTGAGACCCCTCTATAATATATACTACAAAGTAAAAACAAGCCTTTCTAGACATCAAGTCATTGTTCATGGAAACTAGCCATCAAGATAGGACTCCAGAGGTTTGACGGTCAAACTAAGAGATGGTCACTGTGCAAATTCCTGGGCTCCATGAATAATTAGACAGCAGTAATCAACACAGCCACTCAACACGGCCACTTGTCTGAGACACTAAGAAAATCCTGGCTCATGCAAAGGCTACTGTTCACAAGGCCAATTACTCCAGTTTCACAAGATAGCTCATCAGTGCTTCCTTTTGTCACTCACTCTAGTAGAAATAAGACCATCTAAGAATTTTCATTTCTGCAGATGATTAAAATTCTTACAAGAGTTGTGTGATTTTCAGCTGGGGGGAAAGAGGCAGGTGGGGGGAGATAGGAGAGAGGGAAGGGAGTGTGAGGATGATTAAAAAAGAAAAAAAAATCACAGTGGCACAGAAAATTAAAAGTCATCCTCAAGACAGTTAGAGATGAAAAAACAAAATTCCATGCAAAGAAAAATAAAGACCCTAATATTGGATTCAAAGATTCAAATAGCTCATTTTACAGTCAAACTAATATCACACTTCATGCAACACATTTGACACTGTTTATGCCTCATTTGCCACAAAAAGATCATGGTAAACAAAGATTACATTCCCCCCAAAGTTACTAGCTGAAACCAGGTGCAGTCAGGATTATTCAACCTTGAAAAAGTCATAATGAAGACAGGATATCTCCCCATATGCAAAGAGTAAGATTCTTTTCATAATTATGGAGCATTCAGCAACAACTGACTGACTTAGAATCTGTAAGAAAGCGAGAGACAATAACAGGGTCTTTGGGAATACTTCGTTTTTATTAGCTGCATTGATTTCACCAAAGCTCGCTGATCATTATTACCTGCTATCACTATGAAACTGTTCAATCCTTTGAAATTAAAGGACTTTTTTTAAGCTATCTTATTTAACCCCTTGGCATCAATCACAAGATGACACAACTTGAGAAATACCACAGAATGGCACAGTGGCCTGAGTGTGACAAGCCCAGCAGTCTGCCACTGAAGAGCTAACCACTTTATTTTCAGAGTCTCAGCATGCTCCTTCCGTAAGTAACCAAATAGACTAGATGATCTCTGAGGACTTCTCCAGCACTAGAAATTTCCTTTTACCTTAGCATTTGAACACAGAACAATAACAGACAGGTACCTCTTTCAATTGCAAAATATTTCCCAATAGTGGTTGGAAAGTCCTATCCAAGACTATGATTAGCACTAAGAATTCAACAATACGTATAAATTGGCTGCTCTGCAAATATGGCTGTGCTCCAATGTCTCAATTTTAACCTCCATTACCTATTACCATACAAAGCACCCATCACTAGCCAATAGACATTTCTGTGATGATGGAATTGTTCTGTCTGTATCCGTGGATCCGTGGACGTGTGGCTACTGAGCACTTAAATTGTGGCTAGTGGCTGAGAAAATTCACTTTCATGACTTTAAATTTAAAGAACTACATGTGGCCAGCAGCTACCACAGTGGATCTAGACCTCACCCTGCAAAACGATGCTGTTTTTTAGTAAGAGTATCACCCAGTAAACAAAAGATGGAAACAATAAACTCATTTTCACACAGGAAAGAGGATTGTTGTTGTTCCTTAAAGTTGTAATCCCTGGAAATTGACACTGGCAAATTGATGCTTTATGTGGGGATTAAGAGGGGGGCACCATCCACCTCTGTGTTACCCATTCTTACCCAACACTGCTCCAAGGCTTCAAGAGGCAAACTCAGTATAGCAGCAAATGCAACTCTGGTTCGCTGAAACCTTTCATGTACATTTATAGGCCTGTCAATCACTGTGCAGTTTATGTCAATGAACATTTATTAAACACCCACTATATGCCTGGCATCATGCTGAAAGCTGGAAATAAAAGGTCCCAGCTTTCCAGGAGTTCAAAGGCTTTGGGGGCGGGGGAGAAAAACACAGCATCAGATCTTTTCAAAGTAATATGACAAATGCTACGATGGGAAAGGGTATGATGGGGTCACAAAGGGCTCTTAGGCCAGTATGCAGGATTGGGAAACTTCCAGATGACACCTGGGCTGAGCCAGACAAGGGCATTCCAATCACACAAACACAATAAACAGAGAGACATGGTACAAAGAGCAGCAGGTACAGACAGGGAGCTATTTCTAGGGCACAGAAGTCATGCATGGCAGGCATCAGAAGCCTTGCTAAGGAACTTGGACTTTATGATGTAGGCAGTAGCCACTGAGGATTTTTTTTAATGAGGAAATGACATGGTCAGAATTAGCCTTCTAAGCAGTCACTCTGGCCACAATGTGGGGCATGACAGCTGAAGGATCAATCAGGAGGCTGCTGTGATGGTGTGATTCCATAGGCAAGAAGGGATCAGAAGTGGGAGCTGTGAGGAGAAAGAGAAGATAGCCTGCCTACTTTAGGAGGAGAAAACTAGTAAGACTTGGTGAGGGAAGGGAAGAAAAGGAGGCATCAAGGCTGGCTCCCAGGTTTCTGGTTTTGATGGGACCCTCAACCAAGACAGGGAATCAAATCCACCATCGAGCAGACACAGCAACCCACAGGGAGTAGCACTGGGAAGGGCAGGCCCACCATGTCACACAACTTCAGCAAGCACCACTCACATCGCCGTGCTCCAAAGGTCCCATGAGGTGCATGTGAAAATGGTGTCCCCTGCAGCTGTACAATGGGGCAGCCTGTGTTTCAGCAATGGATGGGAATATTTGCTTAGCCTCATGTTATCACACCTGCTAGTCTACCTTCCACCGGCAAGTAACAAAGAGGTAGTCAAAGAGGTGAGAGGGTCTAACCAAATTGTCTTACCCTAGCTAATGTAGATAAGATACCATTTCTAAGATTGCTTATGTCTTTACCTAACGAGCTAAGACATGGCAGTTTGCTACTCAAGGGCTCTGTATGGGTTTCTACATATTTGATAAGCTGAAGCATATTACTGTTTCTGTCTCCCCTGAGACCAGTAGCATCTTTCCAGTTAAAGTCAATGTCTGATTATCTTTAAGGTAAACTTAGCCTCCAGATCTGGTGGTTAATACTTACTCTTCTTACTCATTCGCTTCCTTTACTCACATTTAGACACGCCCTCTATTTTCACCAGATGCAGCCTCTAGGAAACCACCTTGAAAAATATAGTTTGCATCTACTCTCAGATCCAGAAATGGATATGAATAAAGGTAACTCTGTTTAAGAAGAGTAAGTATTTTATATTAATCCGACAGACCTCGTCATATCCGTCTTACAGTGAAGGGCTCAAAGGAGCACAAAAGGAAACTGGAGAGCGTCCTGGCTTTTGTGAGTCAGAATTCACAGTATCAGCTCATTCAGAGGAGGACCTGGGAATCACCCTTGATTCCTTTCTGTCAACCCTCACATCAATCCATCAACAAGTTCATGTCGCAATACATGTTAAAAGCATTCACTTTTCTCTCCACAGCTACCAATAGGTCCAAATAGCTAGCATGCCTACCTTGGACTGATATCCAGGGTTTCTCCACTTACCCACTCCAGCCCCACACACACACACACACACACACACACACACACACACACACACACACCCATTCTCCACACAAACTTGGAGAGTTCCTGTTAAAATGTACATCCAACCATGTGACCACCACTCCACCCATCCTGCCAGTATTTAAAATCTTCCACCGCCTCCCCACCACTTTTAAAATGAGATCTAAACTCCTTAATATGGCTTTCAAGGGCCTTCATTACCTGACCTGGGCCTTTATCTCCAACTTCATTTTCTACCAATCCTGTCACTTGATTATTGTGCTACAACCACTCAGGCCTTTCTCTCTCCGGGCCTCTGTGCTTACCAGTTCCTCGGGCTGAAAGGCTCTTTGGTCAATCTGCATATGCCCCATATCTCAGCACAGTGGTGATCTCCTCAGACAGGCCTTCCCAAGCCACCCCTCGACTAACTGCCTTTACACCATTTATCAACTTTCCTTACGTACTGCCTATTTCCCCCTACACGCTCCTACCCCACTAGAATGTAAGTTCCATTAGGATAGAGAATTTGTCCAGCTTGTTCACCGCATCTCAGTGCCTGGCACACAATAGGGTGTTCAATTTTCTGAATAAAGGAACAAATTAATGGCTAATTCCATTTAAAGTGCATAACTATAACTTCAGATACACTGAAGGTAAACTACAAGCACACATAATTGTACAAAATCACATAGCTGGTTTTCAGAAAAAGTGTCTGTAAGGATTATTCACACCACATAGCCCCGCTCCATCTCGGTGGTTCACGTACTTTACAGTGATTCGGTGTTGGTCTCTTAGCATCCCCATACATCAGCACAGAGCCTATGCCAATTACAATCACTAAAGCATTTAAGGGGAAGGCGCTATTCCATATTAAAGACATATAGTATGATTACCTGGTTGGTTGTACTGATCTTCATAAGCATCCAGCCAATAAAACTGAAACACTTGTTCCTCATCTGCCCCTTTTACCAGTGGGAGGTGATCGGAATCCACTTTAACTTCCCAGGCTGAGAAACTGCTGTCATCTTCCTGATCAATGTCCCAACAGGAGATATCTGGGAGAAAACTTCCTCTGGAAAAATCACATTTTCAAAAACCTTTCAAAATCCAACAGAATAATTATAGCGCTACTTGCCAGAAAAGTCATAAAATGTTCTTACAAGCAGGACGTGGTTCCTTTCTGAGGACCTGCCTCGCAAATCACCCCCTCTGCTGGTTCCTTCTCTTGGTCCCAAGTCTTGGCAGCCACAGGCTCCACGTCCGCCTCCTCAGCTTCCATGGGCTCATCGAAGTCACCATCTTCAAAATCCACTGCCCCTGACTCCTCCTTGTTTTGTGTACACGCTGGCACTGCCTCTCCTGCGGGTATCACCACATATCCCCATCACGGGCTGCCGCCCTGGAGCACAAAGGCTTCTCCGGCACAGCAGCAGCAGCCCACCCTTTCCCACACTGTATCTGCATTCCCTTTCAGTCTCCAAATTGGATGTTTTCAACTTTCACTGCGGTGAATTCAAATCTTTCACACTTAAACTTGCTATCACAATACCTTCAAAATCGCCTCCACTTCCTCCTTCATGGGGCCTCCATTTTTGACAGCACTTTGCCACTGTTCCATAGCCCTGTACTTGTGCCCGACGTCAGACTTACCGGCAAATTCAGCACGTTTAAGAGGAACGGGAGTTAATGGAGGCTCCTTCCATGAGACAAGGGAATGGGTTTTTCCCGAGGGAACTGCCTGTAAATGTTTTTAAATGTTTTGTCAGTTAGACCTGCATACTAAAAATATGCCAACTGTCCTACCCTGACCAGAGATAATGACAGTCCCCATTTGTAAAATGATTTTGTGTATTATTAATGTAATAGCTTCAATTATTTTACTGTTACCTAGGTTTACAAAAGAAATACTTGTTTCCAGGAGGAAAATTATTACATTTAGCACAGTTGCAATACTTATAATAAACACATAGTAGTTACTACAAAATTTACTATGAAGAAAGCAGGCACATGCTATTTTTGAAATACATAAAACTATATAATGAAACGGGAGTCCTAATTTAAAACAAAAATCAAGAACAAATTCAAAGGCATTTCCCTCATCTAGAAAAGCAACAGAATAAGTTTTAAGCAATAACACAAATCAAGTCTGAAGGCATTTACACACACTCTACCTTGCAGGTATGCACAGAGAAAGGATTCAGTGAAGCACCAATGGATCTTTTCTTCTTCAGTATTACAGGTGGTAGGCTTATTTGAGGTGTCTAAAAGGAGGGGGAAGATAGACATTCACTGCCATGGTTTACCACAAGACAGAAAAAGTGTATTTTTCCTCCACTGAAGCCCAATGAGCAAAGCATTTTTTTTCCCTGCTCCCCCCACAGATCTATGTTCATGCACTGCAGTTACTATAGCAACAATACCACAGACTCACTAGAGAACCAGAATAGATACTGAATCCAGCCCTCATCAATTTTTTCTTTTTAAAACTTATACTTTTCCCTTACCCTTTCAGACTATCACATTTAAAAACTGTCAAGCTACCCCTCCATGGTATCGGTGTTAGTCATTTTAATCAAGAGTCACTTAGAAAGATGCACATCTCTAAATGAGAGTTTCGTCTTTATGTGAAATAGCCAAGTCGCAAACTCCCAGCACAGCCGAGCCTGTCTGAGTTCTAACAGGAACAGCACACTGACTCTTCCTTCGCTCCCGCTCGGAATTCAAGACAAGGATCTCACGCCTGATTGTACAGACTGACAGACTTCAATCTATTTCAGGAACACACACTGCAACAACTGAATCGGTTCAGTGCGCATGCCCAGAACTGACTCGTGTATTCTTACCACCTCAAACACGCCCCCACGCAGCTCATCTACAGAAGCGCACGGCTTGTAACAGCTGGAAACTACTCACCTAAAATGGTGAGAAGAAACCAATTTGCAGGTTTGTTGTTTGGGGGTGTTTTTCGGTGGTGGTGGTGGTGGTGGTGCTACCATTGCATTTTTTAAAAAAAATTCTGGCAATGGTCTGCTTTGTATAATTACTGAATTATTTCTTCAGCCATGTCCCCTACATATTTAACTCCTTGAGATTCACTTACCTCAGTGTTCAGATCTTGTAGAATGTCACCTAGCAGACCATCCTTGGACAAGTCTACAGCTTTCTGGAAGTTATAAAGATAAAATGAGAAAGCCATACACTTTTCCCTTCTCACCCGGATCACATGTTTGCAAAAGAAAGAACCTAACCAGTCAGTCCTTGCCTCTTCAGCCCTTACTCTGAGTGCTCACCTACTAGTTATGGAGCTTAAAAATCACCCGTGTATACACAGCTCCCAAAACTGGAGCTCCCGACCTCTATTTCCATTCTCATTCCATGACCCTCCCGTTAATCGCTGAAACAAACACACTGTCAATTCAGCTTTTCAAGTCAATCTTCTTTTTTATCTCTAAGTTCCAACCACTGAGATGCCTAAAGTCACCTAGAAATCTACATTCAACTTAGTGACTGAAATTGGTAAAATATTACTCAAATATTTGCGCTCAAAGATATTAAGCACCTATTATCTGTAAAATCAATTATTAAATGTTTCACAAAGGAAAAGGCAAAAACATAAGAAGACCATAAAACTCACTTCTGTGGTTTTCTTCCCAGCACTAGCAATGAACATTGACTTGATATCGTTTGGTCTTGTCACTGCAGCCTTCTTTACATGCCTCTTGTCTTTGTTGTGTACTTTAGCATCTTTTCCTGTTGGAACAGAATTTAGAAACATGCAGTGGCAAAAATCAAAATGGAAAACTAAAAGCCCAGTCACCTGCTCTCTGCACATGAGAATTTGAGAAGAAAAATGTTAAGAATTCAAAATACAAGAATATGACATTTTTGTGCAAGGTACACAGGGAAGAATCTTTAAAACGAGCTTAATTCAGGAAAACTCGAGCTGAATGTTATTTCAAAAACTGATGAAATACCAGTAAAATATCTGGATGGGTTATTAAGTGTGACTGTTTAACTGCTATTGTTAGTGTGAATAAAAAGCTTTTAAAAAGGTGGGGGGGGCATGTTTTCCCCAGAAATAAAAAGAAATAATAAGTTCATCTGGAAGCAGGAGACTGATTAGCCTAGCGGCCTTCATGAGATCACCTTTTCAGTGCTCCACTGAATCTAATGGGAAAACTGAACTGTGAAAAAAACAAGACCACCAGTTATGATACTGTAGCAACCTAATTGCCATTTCATGAAGAACAGCAAGTAGACACACGCAACACATGTAGCAACACTAAACAACAGACATTTGCACAATAAAGAACAACTTGTGCAGTGTTTTTTCTTATGACCATGTGTATGTAAATCGCCTATAAACTCTTCTAATACTGTCAATTTTACTCTCGCTTTCTGATTCATCCCAGAGCAGTCTCTACCTCACAAAGACCTAAAATGAATAGTTACTACAGTGCAGTACTGGCATGGGAATACACAGACCGGATGAAACAGAGAACAGAGTCCAAAAAAAGACCCAATTACTTATGGAAATTTAACATATAATAAAGGTGGCATTTCATATTCCTAGAGACAAAAGACTTTTTTTTTATCCCTGAGCTGTGTCTTGATATGAATGTACCATATTTATATTTATAATATTTTTAAATGCCACATAATTATTCATTTAAAAATCCAACAAGATATATTTGAATTGGCTAGTCCCTGTTGAGTCAATAATTTACATAATACAGATAATAAAGAGCTATCTGTTTGGCTATATCTCTAAACCTAAAAACCTGTCAGTCATATAGCTGGAATCAAGATGAGACTTTTTAATTAGTGCTGATCACCCATTTGTAAATAAAGTAACCAGCATAAACACCAAATTGATCACAGATCAAAATTTTTAAAATGAAACTATACAAGTACTTCAGTAAAAAAGGCAAATTCCTAGAGTCACCCAGCAGCTATTCAGTCAGCAGTGTGAGTGCCTTGCTCCCCGCACGTAGCCAGCACCTCCTGGCCCACCAGCTGAGCTCCCACCCACATCCCCTGGCTGGTCCAGGGGGTCCAGGCACTGCCTCAACAGCAGCTCCCCTGGATATGTGGACCCAACTGCAGCCCACACCCCAAGTAGACGGCATCATGAAGCACCTCCCTTACTTCTGCCACAGCCAAGTGATGTAGGTCTCTGACAGCAGATCCAAGCAACTGGGTACCCCCACAGCTAACTTTCCTGAGCAAGTAGTAGATAACCTGCCAGCTTATGTAGCTCCTGACACATTATGGTTGGGCCAAAGCTGAAAGTGCAGATGGCCATAGATGGTGGTGAGCATAGGATGGAATCTATACTACAAGAGTACAAAAAAGTCCATGGAAACTCATATCATATATACTTCCCAAGAGGACATCTATGGGAAAATCCTAAATGTGGCCATTGTTGGCTACCTCAGACCAGAAAAAAACTTTTTCTTTAGAGTCACTTATTTCAGCAATTCATGGTGGTACTGAGGAAGCTAAGAAATGACAAAATCTACTGGAACATTTGAAACTGAAAGAAGATAATTTCTTCAAGGTTCCTAAGAACAAACTAATGAATGGCCACTGATGAAAAATCATTTTATTTATTCATTCACTGCTTTCTAGTATTTTACTACTCATAACTATGCAGTCTCATCTTGGTTATATTTTAAAAATTAAAATTTTCCTACAGCTGTGGATAAGTTTAAACAGTACAATGTAGTTACCATATTATGTATCGACTGTTCAATTAAACCCATCATGCTACAGTACTAAAAATATTCATTTTAAAAAATCAAGATTCTTTATATGTAATATGTTCATTAAAATTTACCACTAGAAAGGTCTTAAGTGTCTTATAATGGAAATGGAATGTATATTGCTATGGGTAAAAAGGCAAGTCATTAATTTGAGATGAAAACTATAATTCTCATGGTAAAATACTAGCATGTATGTACCTGTATAGCATATACTGCTAAACACAGAATGTATTAAACAGAGGTTTGATAGTTTGTTATAAACCTAAGGGGAAAATCCACGCTTTATACTTTTCATATGTTGTGCATTAATATATTATTATAAACATGAAGACGTGTGAAATTTTAATTAGTCATTTCCTTTATGAGGTCGAATCACTGTACTGTGTTCATTTTTTGTTATAGCTGTCTCAGTTCTAATTGATCTAGACTCCCTCTGCCTATCATTTTTTAATCTTTTAAAACAGTAAAATGAGTGTTTTTCAAGAAAAAAAGACAAATTCCTTTGCAACACGGGCATGGGGAAAGTCTATGATTCAAAATCTATTTGCAAGAAAAAAAAAAGATTAATAAATTCAATTACACCAGAAATGAATTTAAAGACAAAATAGGAGAAAATTTTTGCAATGTTTCACAGATAAAGGGCCAATTCCCTGATATTAAAAGAAGGCCGCAAAACACAAAAGAAATGCGGTTAATAAACACAAACATACAGGTCACATAAAAATATAAGCATACTTCACTTTATTGTGTTTTGCTTTACTGCGCTTCAAAGATGCTGCACTTTTTACAAATTGAAGACAAGACCCTCCACCAGTAAAAAGATTACAACTTGCTTTACTGTGATACTCACTTTATTGCGGTGGTCTGGAACCAAACCCGCAATATCTTTGAGGTATGCCAGTATATAAAAACAGCTATTAAGTTTTGTGAAAAGATGCCTAACTTCTTGTGTAAAAGAAATACAAGGGAAAACCACACTAAGATGTCTTTTCTCATATATTAGAGTGGCAAAAATTCAAAAGCTTGACAACAGACTATTGGCGAGGCCACAGGGTCTAAACAGACACTCATGTGTTGTCATGGGGGTGTAAAATGGGACAACTCCACTTGAGAAGAATTTGACAATATCTCATAAAACTTCATGTGCACTTACTTTCTGAACCAGCAATCCCACCTCCAGAAATTTTCTCTGAGGAAAACACCACTTGCACAGTTACTCGATGTAGTAGTATTTGTAATAGAATTATTGAAAATCTAAATGTCCATTCAAGGAAACCATTTGAATACCCCTTGGTACATCCAAACCATGGATTACTATGCAGCTATACAAAAACATGTAAATAAGATCTCTATATGCTGATATTGAGGGATTTTCAGGATATCTTAAGTGAAAAACACAAAGTCCTAAAGAAATTTATAGAAAATATATTTTGTATAAGAAAGAAAAGGAAATAAAATATATATACACACAATTCCATTCCTGGGTATATATCCAAAAGAACTGAAAACAGGTGTTCAAACAAAAACTTGTACACGAATGTTCACAGCAGCACTATTCACAATAACCGAAAGGTAGAAACAACTCAAATTCCATCAACTAATAAATGGATAAACAAAATGTGTTATTTCCATGCAATGAAATATTATTCAGCCATAACAAGGAATATACAAATACATGCTACAACATCTGAAAACATAATAAATGAAAGAAGCCGGATGACACAAATATGGTCACATACTGTATCATTTCATCTGTATGAAATAGTCAAAATAGGCAAATCTAAGGCTACAGCCATGCCACCCTGAACATGCCCAATCTCATCTGATCTAGGAAGCTAAGCAGGGTCGGGCTCGGTTAGTATTTGGACGGGAGACCACCTTGGAATACCAGGTGCTGTAGGCCTTTAAAAAAAAATAGGCAAATCTATAGAGATAGAAAGCAGATTACTAGTTGCCAGAGGCTGGGGGAAGGGAGACTGGGGAATGCCTGCTTAATGGTTTCCATTTGGAGTAATAAAAACTGTTCTGGAACTAGATAATGATCAGGATTGCAAACATTATTAACGTATTAATAATGTCACTAATGATAAAGTTTATGTTGTAAAAGATTTTTCATGTGCCTAAGACTGTGAAAAGGTTTGGAGGACATTTGTGAAAAATGTAAGACAGGAGAACTAACTTTTTATTGAGATCATTTGGCAGTTTGAAGCAATATAATGGTCAAAACGTTTAGTTTTTAAAATACGGGTCCTAATAGAGTATAAAAAGAGAGGGTCAATACTGGTTTGAATAGCAAGGAAAGCTTCAATCTCACCACTGTAGGTTAGTAAGATTTAGACAGGAGGACAGAAAAAAAAACAGAAAGAATAGCAGTCAACATTTGAAGTGGAATTCTTCCATAATTTTAGTGCTTCTGCTTTGATTTGTTTTCATTTTCCCACTAGTTTTTCTTTAATGGGACTCAGTTGATATTTTTCTGTTTCTATTTGAAAACAAGCCAGGGATTGGATCGACACCATAAAGTGTTGACCTTTAACTTCTAAGCAAAACTCTACAATTTCTCCTGAGTCGTGAAAGTGGATTGCAGGATTTCATTTCCCTTCCTTAGAGCTTGGGACCTTACTGGGCTCCTCATTATGGACACTGAAACAGAGAGGACTTGTGAGTGAATGGTGGCAAAGTATGGAATAAAGATTTCTAAGACTAAGCTCTCCTTCAGAATGTCATTCTCTTCGCTGGTGTTTTACTGGGAAGAGATAAGATGATGATTACGGAAACAAAGAGATGGCTCATTTATTCGGTAAATATTGCACACTTTCTTTGCACCTGCTACTGTGATTGGCACTGAGATGATCAGGACACGGTCCCTTCCTCAAGAACCTCCCTGTCCAGTCCAACCTCCTAACTTACAGCTGATAAAAGTAATGTCCAAAGAGGTGATGGGACTCATTCAAGGTGATACAGACAATTAACAACATAGCCAGAACTCTAACACAGGCTCCTTAGTTCAGGGAGACGAAAAAGCACATGGGCTTATTTCATTCTCCTCTTCTTGGAGTCACAAAAACTAGAAATACAATTAGCCACACTGCTACCAAATGGTACCAGTGTGTAGAGTTCCTATGTTATGCAGGTTGGCAGAAACCAGGAAGACGGTCTACATATTCTAATTGAACTCATGAATGAATGAATAAATAACATCTCACATGAGAAAAAAAAAGACACACATCCTTATTTTCTGTAAAAGGAAACACAGGAAGGATAATCGGAAACTAATAAAAATACTTGGTTACCTGTGGAGATGGGAAGAAACAAAGTAGAAAGCATAGGAATTAGTAGGATTTCACCTTACTCTCTTGATATTTCTTGATATCATTTTGATTTTTAAATCATAAAATGTTTTAAAATATTCATGAAATAAAAACAAAAGGTTTTTTTAAAAACCTAAATTTAAATAGAAACAAAAAAAAACATATGGTAAACTGATAATATAACACACACAAAAAAAAATTACTTCATACACCTTCTGAACGTAATACTTTGACTATATGCCCTTAGTAGGATATTTGCCAAAAATAAATAAAACTGCAAAGAAATTATAAACTTTATTTAGAAAGGTTGTTGATAGACACATTGGTTTAGTGATTCTAAAATTTCCAATATTATTTTGTGTATATTTTAGAAGACAAGAGTTTTCACAGAGAGTGAAGGTAAATACAAATAAGAATTGGAGATGAAGAACTCTGTGATGTTGGATTTGAACAGAATGTACCAGTATGAACTCACGACACACAGAGATATCAAATCTCTTAGATCTGTTCACTGAAATGACCTAGAAACCATTATACTCCAGTAGCAATGAGTACATCTGCCCCCAGATCTGAATACCATTCTCCCCTAAAAGGAACCATGATTCTTAGGGAAAATGGTTCATTCCAGGTCTGGGAAAGCAATAATACAAAGAGAACCTATAACATCTTGCTCACTCAGAAAGCAAGGAAATGTTCAACCAATGGAGCCACGTCAAAAGGACAAAGGAGCCAGCTCAAAGGGGATCCTATTGCCAAATCTGGGATAATTCGAACATCCGAAAAATGATGATAGTGGATGTTAAAATATAACAGTAGTTTTATTTAAATCCATGAGTTTGAAGAGAGAATTTTAAAAAGGAGAGACTCATCAGTAGATGCTAAAAGCATTGGGTGAAAGTCAATGAGGAAAAGGAAGATATATATGGTCTCAAATTATCACCCTTCATTTGCATTTATTATAAAGGTAGAAAGGTAGCTTTACAAAGAAGAAATCTGACAAACATCATCTTAACCAAGAGATCAAACTCAGTATCATCAAATGGGGGACAAACTGACACTATGTACCCAGATATGATCAATGGGAAGGACACAACTTCATCTATATTGAATTTTCGTCAGAATATTTAACCTGACTCTATAAACACAAAGAAGCCATCAAGCAAATCTCAGATTGTGAGACATTAGACAAAACCACCAACCTGATCCCTTTTAAAATGTCATGAAAGACAAAACAAAAAAAAGAAAAGCCAGAAGGGGAGAAGGAGAGGAGAGGGATGGTTCTGTTCTACACTAAATAAAACTAAACAGACATGAAAACTGGACTCCATTTTTAAAAATAGCTATGAAAGACATTATTGGGCTAACCGGGGAAACCTTAATATGGACATTAGATAATATCATGAGAAGGGTATTGTGGCTAAGTAGACAAGCGTCCTTATTTTTAGGAGGTCATTGCTGAAGCATGTAGAGGTGAAGTGTCATGGCGTCTACAACTTACTTTCAGTAAATTCACCAAAAAGTCTCTGTATGTGTTGGGAACAGGGAAGAAGGAGAAAGTAAACAAATGTGAAATTCTAACCAGCTACAAATTAGGGTCTAGACTGTCTGAAAAGAGCAAGATAGCACAGAATTTAGGCTTTGTGGCCACATGTGTCTCTCTTGCACTGTTGCATATTCTTCTTTGCATCTTTTTTTTTGAAATGCTTGAAAAATGTAAAAAACCATTCTTAGTTTAAGGGCTACATAGTTATAGGCATGATTTCCTTCTGGGGTAATGAAAATGGGCTGCACAACTCTGTGACTAAATGCCATTGAAATGTATGCACACTTTAAATAGGTGAATTGTATGACATGAGTTATGTCTCAATAAAGCTTAAAAACAAGCCGGCTGTGAGTAGGTCAGTTGGCCGACTAATGCTCTAACACTTGGTGATTAATAACGAACGAAACCAAAAAAACAAATATTGAAGAAAATTTCCCCTTCTCATCTGGCAGTGACTAAATTAGGCTTGTTTATCCAAAAAATCGGTTTGCCAATGACTGTGTAGCTAAGAAAATCTGACGCATCCATTCATTATCATTTTAAATTTCAATTAAACATAGCAAGTTGATTATTCTAAGTTTGAAACCTGTTGTAGTACTATACTATTATCAAAAAGCTAAAATTCTAAGAATATCACATCAGTGGGAAGTAAAAGACATCACTTATTGTTGCAGCCCTCAAAATCAGCAAGCCTAAAATGACCACAGGACTGAAAATTCTAAAGTAAAAAAAAAAAAAGGACCAAACTCTTTGGACAACAGAGACATGAAACTTCATTTCCTGCTGTTTTTGTTTTCTACATTTAATTTTCCACATAACCATGCTCCTCTCAATAATAGAACACTTTCCATACCTAAAACGATTGCAGTAGGTCTTTTTCTCTTAAAGGAAACAGTATCAAAGTACCAAGTCATCTCAAATTTTAAACGATTCTTTAAATATCAAAACGGCACTCTCTTAAAAACAAATGTAGGTACCTTTCTCATGGGAATCAAGAGCATCGTCTTCGAGGTCATCATCGAAAATCTCTCGGCCATCCTCTACATAGCCAATACCATCTGCGGGAACAAAATTTTCCATTGGTATCAAGAAGTTTCTAAAAGTGGCCGATAACATTTTAGCCATGACCAAACAAAAAAACAAAAACATTTATACCCACTCAAGTGTTCTCCTGGCCTGTGCCATTTTTAAGTGCAGCAGAATCCTGTTTAAACAACTATCAGACAAAACACAGCATCCACATAGGTTTGAGTCAAAACCAAATGGATACACACACACACACACACACACACACACACACACACACACACACACACACACACACACACACACACACACACACACACTGTGGAGGCATCCCTTGTCTTCCTGCACTTTGCTTTATTGTGCTTCACAGATGTTGTGTTTTAAAAATTAAAGGCAAGACCTTCCACCAGCAAAAAGACCAGGGCTCACTTTATTGCGGTGGTCTGTAACTGGACCTGCAAGCTCTCTCTCTGATGTATGCCTGTACCTACCTAGGTCAGCCAGGGAAACGATTTGGTCCACGGCATCGAAGTTTGCCACAATGGGATGCTTTATAGTATGTTTACTGTACCAGGAGACTAAAACGTGAAAGAATCAAGATAGCAAGGCCAGAAAAGCACCTTTGGTCTACGAGAGTAATGTAGATGAGTCCTGGCAATATAGGTGAGTCCAAGTACAGAAGTAGGAACACAAGCATAGTCACAGGCACAGTCTACACCTCCTCCCTGTGCTCAGCATTCACATACCCAAGAAGTCACCGAACCAGCGGGAACCGCAAGCTTTCCACAAAGGGCCACAGGGGATGTAAGAACGAGGACCACCCTGTGCGGGGCGCTTCCCACGGCCCAAGGTAGTCCTCACACAAATAACCTCGTGTAATCTTCATGGCCACTCTGTGACATCGGTAGTTTTCCTATCCCCACATTATGTGGGAGTGCCACCCAACTACGTGGCTCCTCTCAATTTTTACACAGCTATTTCCTAGAGGATTTACACTATATCCTGAGGCAGGTGCCTGGATTCTCCAAAATGTCCCCAAATAATTTTGTCTTGCTCTGATTCCACATCCTCAAAAACTGTATTTGAGGAAAATTCAAACCAAAGGTATGATCTTAACAAAGCCTTACATCTGCCCACACAAAGCAGCAACTCCACTGCAAGAGAATGTACGAAACGCAACTAAGACAGTGCCTGGCAGGCAACTTCTTCCCACATACCATCATCCACGATCCAGTCATCATCCTGGCGTGCCTGCACCAGCTTCGAATACTGTTCTTCATCAATCTCTTCGTAAACACTCGTGAAGTCCTCAACCTGCCATCATACAAGTTTGAGAAAGCTTCAAATGGAGTGAAAGTGTTAAACAATTCTGATGGAAAAAAATGTCAAAATTGAAACTGGAATGGCAGCCTGAAGAAGTAGCTGCAACCAAATCATGAGTTCTGACATTCAACACCACTACAGGGTTTTCCTTAAATAGACATCAATTAGCTTAGTATTCCTTTTAGGTGGGTGTTAACATAAGATATTAAATGATTCCATTAGCATAATACACTTGTCACACCATCAATTACTCATCTACTTCATAAAAAACAAACTGAATTATAGCCAATTCTTCGTTAGCTGCTTTGGGGATTATTCACTTATAGTTTCTACACTGGTTTCTCTTGTACTTAGCAAACCTGTAAGGCATGCCATCTCCCTCTCTGCCAGCTGATGTTGCCCTGAGAACTGATCATAATTTTAATAACTATTCAACCAACCAAGTATAATTCAAAAAGAAAACTTTTCCCCCTCATCTCTCTCCAAAAGCAAAACACACTCTATATTCTACAGGTACACTAGAAATAGTTTTTGAGTGATCCCCTTGAATTAGCACTGATCCCTACCACTCTCAATTCTTAAAACTGCAGAGATATAAATGCTGAGCTACTAAAAGAAACCTAAGTGCCCATCAATAGACAAATGAACAAAGAAGTGGTCTGTACATACAATGGAATATTACTCAGCCATAAAAAAGAATGAAATATTGCCATTTGCAACAACATGGACCCTGAGGGCATTATGTTAAGTGAAATAAGTCAGACAAAGAAAGACAAATACCATATGATTTCACTTATATGTGGAATCTAAAAAACAAAACCAGACTCATAGATACAGAGAACAGACTGACAGTTGCCACAGATGGGGGAGGGGCACAAAATGAGTAAAGAAATACAAACTTCCAGACATAAAACAAGTCATGGGGATATAATGTACAACATAGGGGAATATAAACAATAATATTGTACTGACTTTGTATGGTGACAAATGGTAACTAGACTTATTGCGGTGATCACTTTGTAATGAATATAAAGTCAAATCACTACGCTATACCTGAAACTAATATAATATTGTATGTCGATTATACTTTAAAAAAAAAAACAACAACAACAACACTGAGCTACCTGGAAAGCAAGTCTAGGGAATGGCAAGTCCTCCAACCACATGGGCCGTCCAACTATGAATTCAAAATAGTTTTCTGGTACCTTTTTGATAGTATATAAGTGAGTTGCTTAAATAAGAGACAAAGTATGCCTGATAGACTTCAACCAACAAAAATGATCTTTCCAGCCCCACCCCAATTGATTAGTAGAATAACATTGATTGGACTAGTTTGTGTTTGGGTTGTCAAAAAATCACCATGAATTACTGACATGAATAGAGCAGACCACTTCAGCACAGTTGAAGCAATAAACAGATGCACACCACTGCTGCAGCTGCCATGGTGACAGGCCACAGACTTCTCAGATAAGAATTTGGTGGGCTGATTAGCAAGAACTTAGATACCTTATTAAAACTTACGCCCTTCTCGAGAGTTCTGCCTTTTCAAGGGGGAGGTGGAAGAAATGACTAACTCTACCTGAGAAGCTAAGACTTTAGGAAAAAACACTTGGACACAGAGCTTTGAGAGCCCAACTGGCAGAGCTGACTGAATTTCTGCTACACCTACAAGGCCTATAATAATTACAAGACTAGGCTTAGTTTTCACCTCCTGTTTATTCTACAGGGACCACTGGCAAATGTTGATTTGGCTTTCTACGATTTGAAAACAAAAACTACCTACCCTACCAAATTAAGTTTTTGGCAACCCAAACATAAACTAGTCCAATCAATATTATTGTACTGATCAATTGGGGTGGGGCTGGAAAGATCATTTTTGTTGGTTGAAGTCTATCAGGCATACTTTGTCTCTTATTTAAGCAACTCACTTATGTACTATCAAAAAGGTACCAGAAAACTATTTTGAAAAATCATGTTGAACAATAAGTCATTTTGACTGTATCTCTAAAAACACTGCTACTGCTCAGCATGAACTCTTAGAGCCATGCAATTAATATCTGTGATTAAAGCAAAATCAGTCACACTGCATCAACACGTGAAATGCCCCCACAGAACTCCTTTATAAAAAGTACCCACATTAAAAATGCTTTACTCCTGCTTTACTATAATCCTTTTAGCAGCCCTTTATGATCTGGTTGACTCGCTTAACTTGAATGAATGGCGCCAAATGACAAAAATCCTCTTTTACTTGCCCAATTACCCAATACAGTATAGGCCATGGTTAAACATGCATATTCTGATGCCTGGATTCAAATCAAGACTCTGCTACTGTGACATCAGATATCTCAGCTGCAAAATGCTGTTAATAACAGTATCTAACTTTTTAAGATTATTGGAAGGATTAAAATGAACATATTTGTAAAAGCGCTTAGAACAATGCTAGCAAAAGAAGTATATTAGCTGTTTTTATTACTTTCTAGTATTAATCACTTTCTGACCCTCAGGCAGTTAAGATACTCAGGGATCCTGTTGAAGGTAAAGACAGACAATGTTGTGCAGATAGAAGGCACTCTGTTTTTACCTATAGGCCATAAACAGTAGATAGGAAAAAAAAATAGCCAAACGCGCATGAGATTCAGTCTTATACTAAGACACAGCAGAAGTAAGATCCAAGTCCCTACCACCATTCTCCTTGCAAATGAGATTAGGAAAAACAAGGAGAAGTAGTGCTTCACTAGACTGCTCAATACCTTAAGAGTAAAGTAAAAGCATATCTGAGGTCCCCCAACAAAGTCACGGGACTTATGAGAGATGCAGTGAAGAAGGAAAAAAAAAAAATGTATAAGCTACTTCCATTTCAGAATTGTAAAAGCATTTGCAAAGTACCTTAAAGGAATTTTAAGGGTCAAGTAGTCTCCATTATGTGTATATCTACCTCATGCCCTTGCTCGTTCAACATTAAGAAATCACAAGTATAACAAGCTTGAAATATATGCATATTTTGAATCAGTAACAAAGGTGACATAAGACTACCTAAAAACTATGAATTAGATGAAGCACAGGTGAAAATAAAATGGTTACTTACTTCATATTTGTATTTCTCACCAGCTTTAGCCTTTTTCAGTCTTTCTAGAGCTTCCTGGCGCCCTTTCTTTGATTTCTTTTCTCTCCGGGACCGAGAGGCTAAGAAACTTCCTGAATCTGACACAGCTGAAAAAAAAAGCCAAATTTCCATGCAATGTTACAAAATTGCCAGCCACCTTCCCTCAAAAACAAAAGAACATTTCTAGCCAATAATGATACAAAGTTTTAATATTATACAAATTAATACTTTGAAACATAAACAGTTCATAAAGTCACGGCTGAGTCTGCAGCTCCTGTAAGTCTTCGGAAAGTTTCTAAAGATAGTTAAAGCAACTGAAGCAACTGCTATTTTTTTTCCCTCCATAAAGAGGAAAATTCCAAATTCAACTGATACCTCCTAGAGACACTAGAGAAGGGAGATCAGCGCTAGCCCATAACCTTTCCATTAGAAATGAGGGGTCTAAAGTAGAGTTATAAAAGGACAATTCATTTTGTATTCCATTAATCAACATCTGAAAGGCTTTAAAGAGCCCCTGCTCTTTGCAAAATACTAGATGCTCTGAAGCAGTGCTCCCCAATCTTTTTGGCACCAGGGACCGGAGCTCCTATGAGAATCTAATGCCTGATGATCTGAGGTGGAGCTGAGGTGGTGATGCTAGGAGCGGCTGCAAATAAAGATGAAGCTTTGCTTGCTCACCTGCTGAGCAGCCCGTTCCTAACAGGTCATGGACTGGTTTACCAGTCCGGGGGTTGGGGATCCTTGCTCTGAGAGACACAAAGATCAGAAAGACATGGTCCACATACTCAGAGAACTTAAAATCTAAAATGGGAGATTAGTAGCAACTAACTCTAAAACAATCTTTAGAAGTAATGCATGCCCTAACAGAGGTTCAGATAAGTATCTGGAATTTCAAAGGAGGGATAAATTGGGGGTTGGGAGAACTTAACAAAGATGGTTCTGAGAAGCTTCTTGATTCTTTCACTGATTCCCAGGCCTCATTCAGTTAGGACATTATAGGATGAGTGAGAAATTACAAAGGTTAAAATACATTTTGTCAAAAATTGCTGAAATACCAGAGGACCTCAGTGTTCATTCATTCAACTTCTGAATTATTCATGCTTTTGGTTATTATAAACTGACCATCTCACACACACACTGAAAAGATTTCATCCACAAAATTAAGACTTTCATGTCAGCTGATGAATAACCAAGTCAAGTGAGACAGTGCTGCCTGCCAACTGTGAGCTTAGGCTCAGCGTGATTGCCTTCTATGTCTGTGAAACTGAGTATTTTATTGTATTCGGTGCTAATTATTTTACAGAAAGGAGTAGGCACAAAGAAGGAAAAGTATTGATAAGAGGCATCCTAAAGCTCCAAGCCACTGGAAAATTCATAACAACATTAAGCTGTTTGACTAAGCGTTTAACTGAAACAGAAGATGCAATTTAAAGAGCATGTATCAAATGCTGGTGATAAACTGTTGAAAACTTTATCTTAAAGGTGAAGCATAATTAGAGACCTTATTTCTTCTAGCTTCCTGGAAATGGAATCTCTATAACATCTCAGTCTATTGTTTGACTTTCACATTTGACTTTTAAATCCACTTTCAGAAAGGCATTAAGTAAAAAATTAAGGAATGTAGGTACTTAATGATGACAGCCACAAAATCTTGGGTGTCACTCAAATGATTCCAAGTAATCATGAGCAGGCCTACATGAAAAGGTTTTAGAGATTACTGAACATGACCACTGCGAGTGAAAAGTTGGCTTCAGTATTTTTCCCAAGATTCCTTTTGATTATCCTGACAAAATCTATAGGTCTTTGAATGAACTTACTCCACAGGCAACAATGTGTCACTCTACAATTACAAATAAGACAAGAGCTGCCTGTCCTCAAGGGGCTCAAAGTCAAGTAAAGCAAAAGGACCTGAGGCTCCCACCATCATATATGAGGTAAGAACACAGTACTGAAGAAACATAGAAAAAGAGCTGTTAATGTTGCCTGGGAAGGCTTCACAGGAAAGGTTTCCAGACACAGACCCAGAAAGAGTAGAATTTCAACATCAGAATACAGGGGAAAAAATGGCACAAGCAGAGGGAAAGGGGATGTGCCACATTACAAAGGGACGAAAAGGCAAACTGTATTAAGAAACTGAGAGAAAGTCAGTATGGAAGGTAAGACATGAGAGTGTAGAGTGAATGGAAGGTTAGGGAGAAGAAACAAAACCCAGTTCTGCCACTTACTGGGTGACATGAGACCATAGGTGAACCTCTTGGAGCTGCAGTGGCCAGCTGTTTTGTTGTTTTTTAAGCCGCCCAGCATCAGACCGGTTTGTGAAATTTCCCCCTTATAAGTCTTGATGGGACATAGAGCCCATGTCCCACTATAGAAGCTGAAAAGGCAGATGCTCTTTCCCAGAAACCCTCGCAGCTAGGGCATGGGCATGCAAAACAGACTCGACCAATTAGGAACACCTGCTCAGACTTTAAATCAGAAGTTAGTGTCACAAGGAAAGAGTCTAGAAGTAGCAACAGCTGCAAGAAGATTAAATACCTGAGGCAACAGTGCCAGCAATGTGTACTACAGCTGTGACATCAAACTATAATGTTAACAAGCTATAACCAAAAGTATTTGGCTGTAGCTGGCAATGACTTTCTCATTGGACCAGTTTTATAGCGCCATTTTAAACACTATTCCAGGCTAAGCAGCCCGCAGACCAACTGTCCAGTCCTCCTGGAATGTCTCTGAACAACACAATATCCTTTTAGTAAATTCCTTTTCTGTTTAAATCAACTAGAGTTGGTTCCTGTAGCTTACACTTAAGACTCTTGAGTAATGCAATCCTCAGGGTCCTTATCTGTGAAATGGGGACAATCAAGTCTGCTTCATAAAGTTGTTAAGGATTAAATGAAGATACTTGGCTTACTTTGTACTCAGCAACATAAGAAAAGCTAATTCAATGTTTGTGCGTGTGTGTAGATGCAGGATGGGGAATGAGGACACACACAGCCTCCAGCAGTACCACGGTATAGCTTCTAGAAAGCAAAAGTAAAGCAAAGCCATTTTCTCAGGGAAGCAGCAATATAGCACTGCATATAATTACGTGTTTATAATCTTAACTCCATGAAGACAGAAAGCATGTCCAGTTTACCTACCATTGTAACACCAGAGCCTGGCAGAATGCCTATGCCTAGCAGGTACCTAATAAATATTTGCTGAATGAGCAAATGAATGAACCACTGTACCCGCTTTATTTAATCATTAAGTTCTCCCCGATCCCTTTTCATTATAATAACAGCTAGTTAGAGACCTTTAAACTTTTCACTGCCATTGTTGTCAAGGTACCCCACCTTCTATGGCTTAAGGAGGAAAAATGGCCTAGATTTTCCTTTTTTGGAGTATGCCTCCAATGTTTCACATAGGTAAGTTAGAAAAAAAAAATAAGCATGGAAAAGTCTATTTTCAAAAGTTTAAATATTTGGTTCAAAATTACCAACTGGAGTACCCTCATCGGTCAGGCGCTGGAAAGGAGCAGACAGACACTAACCTGCAACATTCTTTCAAGTAACAATCTTTTAGTCGGCTCTAAAGGAAAAATTCCAGTCACAAGTCCCCAGCAACACTTAATCAACAACATGACTTAAGAAGACTCTCAAGATTGCACAGAATCTTCCAAAGAGTGATTTCTTGATGTTCATAGACGTCATACAATTTTGGGGGTAAAGAAACAGTTTAGTGGCAAATCAATGATGTAGTGCTGCAAAGACAGTTCACACATTCACACCTTCCATCTCATTTGCAATTCAGGCTAGTCGACTCACCAAAATAAATTGTCTTGAAAAACGCAAGGCCAGAAGAACAAATGGAAATGTCTGATTCACAACTAGGTGAATGCAAAGAAAGCTGATTAGGAAACAAGTTCTCATTAACGCTGATGTGTCTGAGTGACAGATGTGACTCTTGAGCTAAGAAAGTGAAGCATCTGATTTTAACTTAGAAGTTCACTGAAGTCACACTTCAACTGAATACTATTCAAAAAAAATCAGGAATCAGACAAAGCCATTTGCATTTCTGTATTCTATTTTTGGAAATAAAAGATTACCACTGAAAACGGAGTGACACAGGTCTTCCGAAATGCTACTGAACTGATGCATTTTTTGTTTCACCGGTGGTAACTAGATTGTGAACACTATTTCTATGCAATACTTGAGAAACTTTCCATAGAATTTTCGGGAAAAAAAAATGTTCATGCATAAAGTAAAAACCGAGTATCTAAAAAAAACAAATTGTGTTTGTGATCTTCTGGTTACTACACTTAGAGCTTTCTTTCCTGCTTATCTACAATGTATAACAATTTTCAAGGGAGTTTCTATAAAGAGGATGGCGTACATCCGTTCTGTCCTAGCCCTCAAGTGCACAGTTGGGGCGGCAACAGTGAAACACTTTAGGCCGAGATTGTGCCCCGCCGGGGCCAGTCTCGATAAAGGTGTGCCCCGCACGTGGGACGCTACTCACCAAAAGGAATAAAAAGAAAGGCTAGTGGGGAGACCCAGAGTGACAGAGGTGAGCCAGCCTCTCAAACAAGAAAACCCCTCAAGGGGGTTACCGGGAGCAAAAGGCCCTGCAATGCCCTGTCTGACGCCAGATAGGTGCCAGCCCCGGACGACCAAGGTCCGCGCCAAACAGACCTATGGGGCGACCCGGGAGCCCGCCTCCGTAAGAAAAGATAAAACAGAAACCCACCCTCTTGCCCCCGCCACCCGCAATCATGACCACAGTTCCCGCACTCCCAACCCGACCCAGAGCGCCCCCAGCTCACAGTCGTCGCCGTGCACTGGCGCCATGGTCCCGCAGTCTCCCGATTCCGCGCCAACCAGCCCAAAACTGGCGCGGGGGCCGAGACAAGCGCCAGCCTGAAAGCCAATCAGCGGCTCCGGAGACTGCGGACTTCCGTCCGGGAGGCCACTGACGTGTCGCGCCGCGCCGTGCCCCGCCCTCGGCCTTCCCGCTGGCGCGCGTTTGGCGCCCTGTAATGAACCCTGAGGGAAAAGCTCCAGCGGAGCCAAGGCCGAAGAGAGCAGAAAAAAGAAGCGGTCGGGCGCTTGAAAGGAGCCTCCTGGAGACTTGCTGCGCAGGCGCACCCATGCTGATGGGAAAAGATTTGGAGGCGTTGGAGTAGGGGCTCTCTGGTTCTGAGAGGTGATTTTCCAGGAAAAGAGACGCGTGCTTGCAGTAGAGTGGACGTGGTTGGACGGGTTTCCCAGAAGCCTGGGAAAGCGACTGCCTCCTGCTGCGCAGTCTGTCTGTCCTGATGCTTAGTTTCTCAGAGTGCGAACACAGTAGCTGTGTGACTTATTTATATGTATATATGCCACCACCTAAAGGTATATGCACCACCTTAACCAAATGACCAAAAGTAGCATCACCAATAAAGAGCAATCATATACCTCCTGATGTGACGCACTTGGAAAAAGAAACCACCTATATAGTTGTCTTGCAAAAAAAAAAAAAAAAGTTCAACCTGAATATAACCATGAAGAAATAATCAAATGTATTCAAAGCGTAGGACTATCCATTCGACATCTGGCCTGGACTCATGCAAAATGTCAATGTTACGAAAAACAAAAAGGGCATTAGATTCTTGTGTATGGCACAATGCATGCAATGCATGCATATCATTTGTTGTTTAACAAACAATAAGAACAGAGACATCTGCACATAGATCTTAACTAAAGAACACTAATTAAACCGAGAAGTTAGAATGAGAACCATTTTATGTAGAATTAATTTTAACCATGGAGGCCAATGCGTCTGAACCCTTTTCTCAAACCCGCTAGTGCATAATGCTCTTGGCCCCAACCACCTAGAGAGCAGTGTTAGATCCATGCCCTCAAGTAATTCATCATGAATTATTGACCAATGGGCAAATCTTTTGTGATAACTGAGCCGTGGATCATAGCATAAATATGCTCTGTCATCGTGAATAAAACCTGCCCCAAAGACAAATAGCTATACTAATGCTTTAGAACTAACACTTGAGAATGGAAAATCAGAATTCATCTGGGAATTACTAAAGGTATTGGAGCAAAGTTAAGAAAGAATTATGAGTTAGAACATTAATCATATAGTCAGTCAATAGTGAATTTTAGCAGAGGATGACAGCATGAGAGTTTCTTCATTTATCTACAGCCGTAAAGTTTATAAAGTTTAGAACAGTGATTCTCAACTTTGGCTGCAAATTAGAATCATGTGAGCAGTTTTTCAAAGTTCCAGTGCTCCCCCTCCCCCCCAAAAAAAACTATTAAATCAGAATTTCTGAGGATGAGATTCCAATATGCAGCCAAAGTCTAGAACAAGGAAGGGGTCTAGACAAAGCATTGCTATACCTGTTAGAGTCATGAGCAGGATGGTTAACCTGGACATAAATATCCTGTCGAATACTACTTGATCACATATGCCTGGACACACCTCTTTCCAGGAGGAAGGAGGGCTCATCTCCCACCTATTTAAGGACTTTCACTCTTTAGTATCTTACAACATTTAGTACTGTGTCTTCCTATGAATTGAACAATATCTGGGTTACCTAAAAGACTCTTATGTAAGGCCAGCACTACTCTAAAAGGTCATCCTAGAAACAAAAGGTATTCAAAAGTTGGGAAGAGGCATGTCACCTAGATTAGACATTACCAGCTAGGTGAGCCTGCTGATCGAAAACAAAAATTACGTCTTGATTATCTTCACTTTCATTTGCCTCCATTGGCATATGAGCTAATCAATGGTTAGCTACACTTGATGACTTACTGTGTTATATCTATACCTCTGATACATTGGGCATGTTTCTAAAGTTTTCTGTCAATATTTACTTGGTTTTTACATGTTGTAGTCTGCCTTACATTTTTTAAATTTACTTTTAGTTTCGAGATAGTTGTAAATTCACATGCGATTATGAGAAATAATACAGAAAAAAATCTACGCATCCTTAACCCAGTGTCTCCCAATGGTAACATCTTGCAAAACCATATCAAAACCAGGATATTGAGATTGATACAGTCAAGAAACAGGATGCTTCCATCTTTAAGGATCCCTTATGTTGCCCTTATACAGCCACACCTGCTCTCCTCCTGCTTGACCCCTCCCTACCCCATCCTTAACCACTGGCAACCACTAATCTGTTCTCCATTTCTCTAATTTTGTGTACGGGTCTTTGTAAGGACATGTTTCATTTCTCTGGAGTAAATACTTAGGAGTGGAATTGCTGTGTCGTAAGGCAAAAACTTTAAACTACCAAACCGTTTTTCTAAAGTATGAGAGATTTGGTTGCTCTGCAATCCTCACCAGTATTATCGATTTTTATTTTAATTTTTATTCTAGTGGTTCTGTATTAGTATCTCACTGTAAGTTTTAACTTGCACTTCTGCGATGACTAATGACGTTCAGTATCTTTTTTATGTGACTATTGGCCCTTTGCAGCTGTTTTCTCTGCGTTTGTTCTGTTTCTCTTTCTTCTTTATTTCTCTCTTTTTCCCCTTCTCTGGTTTTAATGATACATTTTATATGATTACACTTTATCTCCTATCTTGGTATATCATTTATACTTCTTTTTTAAAAACTTTTTTAGTGGTTGACCTAGGGTTTACGATATACACTGAAAAATAATCTAAGTCCACCTCCAAATAACATTGTACTGCTTCATGTGTGGTGCAGATACCTTATAACTGAGTATTCTCAATTCCTCCCTCCCATCCCTTGTGATACTGGTGTCATTCATTTCACTTATCCATACATTGTAATCCCCCAATACATTGTTACTGCTTTGCTTTCTCAGATCTTCAAGGTGAGAATCTGGTAGGGTTACTTGAGAAAAAGCCCACAAAACTGTGGCGTCCTCCCTATGGTTGCAGCCCCCAGGGATTTCTTAATTTCATGCTAGTCCATACTCAGCCTCCAGCTATTCATCAAAATCACCACTGAAGTGTTCCCATCGGATGATAGTCCCAACAGCTTCTGTTCCAGGTAAGCAGATCTCAGCTGTGCCTATCTCTCCAGATTTTGCCATTATCTCAATTCTCTGATGGGTCTAAAACAAGTCATTACTTTTTAGTTTATCCATATTTTTCTTCATGTCAGGATGGTAGCAACAAATTCCAAGCACTTTACATGCAGGAGCTGAAACCAGAAGTCTCTTGGCCATCTCCCGTATACATTATATTCTTTGATGAAGAATTTGTTCAAGTCTTTTACCCTACCCATATTTTAAAAATTGAGTTATTGTCCAATTATTAAATTATAAGAATTTTTATACATCTTGAATAAAAATTCTTTATAAAATATGTGTTTTACAAATATTTTCCACCAGTATTTGGCTTACCTTTTCGTTTTCTTAATGTGTCTTTTGAAGACCAAAAGTTTTTATTTTTGATGTAAATCAAATTATTCCTTTTTTTCATTTATGATTCATGCTTTTTGTGTCCTATCTAAGAAATCTCTGCCTAACCCAAGGACACAAAGGTTTTCTTCTATGTTTTATTCCAGAAAATCTTATGGCTTTTACATTCAGGTCCATGATCCATTTCATATTAGTTTTTGTACATGGTTTGATATAAGAATTGAGGTTCATTTTTTTGCTTATAGATATCCTATTGTTCTGGCATCACTTTAATTTTTAATTATGGTAAAACACACATAATGTAAAATTTACCACCTTGACCATTTTTAAGTGTATAGCTCAGTAGTGTTATGTAGATTCACAGTGTTGTACCACCAATCTCCAGAACTTTTTCATCATCTCAAACTGAAACTCTGTGCCCATTAAATAATAACTCCCCCAACCCCTGGCAACCACCATTGCATTTTCTGTCTCTATGAATTTGACTATTCTAGATACCTTATGTAAGTGGAATATAGTGTTTGTGTGTATGTGACTGGCTTATTTCACTCAGCACAATGTCCTCAAGGTTCATCCAGGCTGTAGCAAGGATCAGAATTTCTTTCCTTTTTAAGGTTGAAAATTATTTCATTATATGTATATTCCGCATCTTGTTTATCCATGCATCTATCAATGGACATTTGGGTTGCTTCTAGCTTTTGGCTGCTTCGAATAATGCTGCTATAAATGGCATGGGGGTTTTTTTAAGGCAATTTTTTTTTACCATTGAATTATCTTGGCACTTCTATCAAAAATCAATCTATCAAATATATGGGGATCTATTTCTGGATTTCTGGATTTCTATTTTGTTCCATTTATCTATATGTCTGTGCTAATGGCAATACCACACTGTCTTAACTACTGTAGCTTTATGTAAGGAAATCTAATTTTGGGTGGTGAACACACAATGCAATATATATATGACATATTATTGAATTGTACACTTGAAACTTATTTGATTTTATGAATGTCACCCCAACAATTTTTTAAAAATCAGGGAATGTGAGTTTTCCAACACTGTTCTTTTATTTTTTTTTTTCAGAATTATTTTGGCTAATTTAAGTCTTTTGCATTTCCATATAAGTTTTAGGACCACGTAGTCAATTTCTACCAGAAAACTTGCTGGGATTTTAACTGGGATTATATTGAATCTATAGATGAATTTGGAGAAAATGGATATTTATAACAGGTTTAAGTTTTCCAATCCATGAACACAGTACATTTCTCCCTTTGTGTAAATTTTCTTTAATTTTTCTCAGCAGTCGTCTAAGTTTTCAGTAGACATAATTTTCACGTCTTATTAAACTTAAGTATTTCATGTTTTTGACAGTTTTAAACTGATATTGTTTTATAAATTTGAATTTCCAATTGTTTGTTGCCATCTAAAAGTTTAATGCCAACCCAAATCAGATGACTGTCATTCCCTTCACTCAACTAGGGCAGGTGGCATGACTGTGGGAACACAGTTTTCTTTCTTTGGCATTTCTGCTGAATTGTCATTTACAAAGAGAGGAGTTCGGAACACTACTACTGAGTCACTCAACATCTTGTTTTGCCTTGGAGTCCGGCACAGAGAGAAACAAAGCCATTTCTAACTTGGCATCTTGGTTTCGATTCCAAGTCCCTGGCATGAAGTTTCTTAATTACCTCGACTTATTTCAAGACATTAGAGTTCATTTTCTTAAAACAAAGTTTGTAAACATTATAGATTGCTCTTTTTCTCTGTAGATTTTCACAGACGTCTAAGTGTGTTTCTCTTATAATCACCAATTGATGTAGATGTATTGTCAACAGTCAGAAATATTTGGAGATGAAAAAGTTCTTAGAAATTCTTTAACTTGTAGCCCCTGCCACAAAATAACTTCTTCCAGATTCACATTTGCAGGTAAAGATTCCCTTTTGCCTTGGTTGGTGAGAGAATAGAGGAGAAGAAAGAGAAAAAGAGAAAGATACAACGAGCCAGGTTCTCTGGTCAAGCGCAGAAATTTTGCATCATGAAAGGGCTGCTGGCAAACAGCAAAAAGCCATGGGAAAGATGTAGAGGAAATTACGAAATATATCAGGTTCGGTTTTTCTTCAAGTCAGTTCTATATCTGGCAGAATGTCAGTTTTTCTGTTAGGAAGAAAAATGTCTGCAAAACCCCTCGGCAATTGTTATAAGGCGAGGGGCAGAATACAATTTCCAAGCTAACTGGCTTATCACTCTAACATAGAGAAGTTTTGATAATAGTCCACTGGATGAACAAGTATGCGTCTTTGCTTGGAGCTTGGTTCTTTCAGCAAGTTTCTGCAAATTAAAACTCCTGTGTGTCTAAAAAGAAGGCTAATAAATTTCAAAGGTCCTTGCTCCCTACAATTTCTCAACATATCTATTTTTCTTTGACACCAGCTGTTTTCCAGATCCAAACGCTATCTCTGTAGTATATCTGCCCCCCGTCCTTTCAGGAGTACCTCCCTCTGTCAAATCAGATTGCTTTTCTTTGTGCTATTCTCCTATCCACTCACAGCCAAATTGAACAAGAAGAAAATAGTGCAATTTTGATGCCAAAAACTACCTGTATTTAACTGTAACTAAAATAACTAAAAATGCTGATTAATTTATTAGTTTCCACAGTGATTTAAAATACCTCTATCTGGACCCGCTCCTAACATTTGTAGGGTAAAGGCAAGAATATAAATGGAGGCCCATGTATCATATGTATATATACTTAAAAGTTTTAAATCATGCTAACGGGCTCTGTGTGTGTGTGTGTATGTGTGTGGCCGCAGATCCATTCTCAACTCTGTGGGCCTGCACAACTAAGCTCCACCCACTGACATCATTCTCAGAGCTCTGGAGCGCCCCTTGTGGTAGACCACAGGGAATTGTTCAGAGGAATCCCCTGAGGCCATTTTAGTTCATGAGACTCTCAAAAGTAGAGAGGACCCCCAGAAAGCCACCAATAAGTGTTCAAATAATAGACACCTTCATAATCCAAGGGTAAACAGCTTAATATATTGACCTGAATAGATTTGTGATAAGAATACAGTAAGACTTGAAATTAATAATAATAAAATAAAATTAAAAAAATACAGTATGTAGTTGTATTGATAGCCCTGTTTCCATTCTATTTACTTTAAAGTCAGAATTAATCAAAACCAATCCTCTCAACTTTCTTGCGCTTATGACAAATAATGACCTACTTTAAGCAAGAATTAACTGAGGGCATAGATTGGCAGTGATTCTTCTTTTGGATGTGACATAAGAAGCTTGGAAATATAATCACATACACTGTTATTCAAGGAGGTGACAACAAGAAGCAATTTCCAAACAAGCCTCTCGTTGGGCCTTGATGACACAAGAGTGATTTTTCCATTACTGAGAAGAGCAAACCAGTGCAAATAGAGGTAGATGATATTTTTCTGACAGCTGAACCAGACTTCAGTTTAGTTTCAGAGAAACCTTTTGTTTGAGTTGATCTGTGCTGCATCAAGTTGGGCCATCATTTCAATGGATCCATTGAATCATTCTGGAAGAAATAATGTGCCCAGGACTTGGAGTTTTCTTTCTCTTAGTTTACTGTCTGGAACCCACCCCTGGAGTGTAACTCACCTCTGATGGCCCATCTCGGCCTCTCTGGGGGGATGATTCATGGGGGATAAGAATGAGGATGAGAGGAGACCATAGGAATGAGGTAGGAAGCAGCATCTGCAAAAACGTTTGGCTCTGAAAAGAAGCATTGCAGGGTGAGGGCTACAGGGAATTGTGGGGAGACGTCTGATCCAAATATAGCATCTATTTCCTTGGGTTCCTCAGTTGCTTCTAGATGCAAGTTCCATGAGATTTTCTCCCTATTGCTCTCTAAACTCCCCTCCTGCTGTGAATTCCCTCCTAACAGTCCTCATCTCGTATGGAAAAATAAGTGTATCAGTCCTGGTTCAGTCAGGGAAACAGAACCACTTTGAGCTGTGGAGGAAGGGATTTATTAGAGGAAATAGACCTGGCCAGTTGTGGAAGGGTTTGGGAGACTGGCATCCAGGAGGGAGTTGGAGAATAGGGGAAGTCACCCACCTGGCAGTCAGAAGCCCAGGACATGCAGCTGCCAAAGTGGAAGCCCACAGGAAGCTATGGAAGTCGCTCCTGCTTCCATGGGGCTGCACAGATGTCCAGTGGTGGGCCGGGGGCTGCTATTGGTCAACAGGGTCAACATTTGGGAAGGTTTGGATACAGAGTGAAGGAGAGTGAAGTCAGGCTGGGACTGTCCCTCTGTTTGTCACCACCCCCTAACCACGACAACCTTTGGAAAGTAATGACCGCCGCTCCATTCTCACCTAAATCTTGTGCAAATTTCTCTTTCAGCCAACTCTAGCCCAGAACCATAAGGGAAAGGAGTCCTTGGAAATGTAATTCCAGCTCACCAAGTCAGCACACGACACACTGCCATGCTAGTAAACTAGCAGCGAATTCACTGGCAGAGCTCCCCCAGCAACTGGTGCACCACCCAGACAGAGAGAATGTGGGATGGATGGATGGATGGATGAATAGACAGAAAGGTCTAAAGGAGCCTTTGACTAATCTGTGTGTGAGGGCAACGGAGAGTTTTCCTGCTAGCATGAGACATAGGAAATCTCGTGGCCAAGGAGAATTTAGTTGGACAGCAGCCTTCATTGTAAACTGCAGTGTGCTACTCACGTTATCGGTCAGCACCCAAAGTTCCATAATACTTTGTTGCAGCCAGATTTCAAAAGAATCTTGTTCTCGGAAAGGCCCAAGCACATGCATATTTAAGTTCTTTTACCACACAGTGTTAAGTGAGGGGAAACTATCTCAACACAAACTATGAAGATTCTACATGGCTAAAATGCACAAATTCCTTATCAGTAACGCTTAGAATAGCTCCTTGGAAGAGAGAAAATGTTTATTAAAATCAAAGTACATGTGAGAGATTTACTTTATCTTTAGTCTCCTATTTAAAGAAAGTGCTGAGTTGTGTGTTAACACTTCCAGGTCTTGACCACTTTTTGTCTTGAAAAAAAGAGAGAAAATGTTTGTCATTCCAGGAGCATAATCAGTTGAGCCGGCGCACAATGACATAGTTAATTCACCAACGGAATTTGTTGCCATAGCTCCAGTGAGGGACGGAGTACATTAAACAATGGCCTTTTTCACAAGTGCAGCTTTTACCACAACCTGCCTGTCCCCACACAACAGGCCGTCATAGTGCCAGTCTGGAGCACAACAATTGTCAGTGAACAACAGCCCAGAGGGGACAAGAGGAGACTTGTGGTAAATAAAGCAGAGACCCAGCAATTTGGGTCTCTGCCGATTCAATCACTGGGACACAACCAACTCCTCCGAGCTTACCTTTGAGCTTAACTTTTAGTCAAGTGCTCTGGTAAGTTTGGAGAAAGAAAAATTTCACTTTGTGACTCAAAAGAACTCTAACGAAAGGACACTAGGAAAGAGGGACAGCACATCAGGAGCAGACATGGTGGGCCACCAGGAATGCACCGTGGAAGAGGACACCAGGGACAATTGCACTCCCAAATTCTGGCGCAAGGTACTGTACATGCTTTTGTACTGACTTTTGCCCCTTCGAATATCAAAGTAGCTTTAAAAAGTAAAGTTTTATGTATCTGCGAGTGTGATGGGCCTGTGCTAATGAACAGAGTCACACTCAAAGTGGAAATACTACTCTCTCAATCTTAAGGTGATACAGAAGAAAAATCGTGGCTAATAGTTTGTTATCGCCCTTACTGAGTGTGCAAGCTCATTGGATAGATGACCGGAACAAATTCTCTTCCTTAAAAAAAAGTCAAATAAGGATGAGGAAATGTAGGTAGTTCAAGGCAAAGAATGAGGGCACTGGAGAAATGTTTTAACAAAATGTTCATTATCCTATACAATGAGAAATTCTCCTAGCAGAAAAGTCACAAATTCCTGATTACAACACCCATTTCTGAATTCCTTGTAATGCAACTAGCACGTAAGCGAGGCCACCTTGTATGGTCTTTTATTTATCTGGGTGGGGGATGTCTACGAGAATGTGCATTTTAGTGAAGCCTTGTTAAACTGAATGAGTTCTGGATGAAAACGTTTAGGTGCTGGGACAAAATAATGAGGAGGATTCCAGGTGATATGAAGAAGAGATTAGGACCAGGGGAAGCTTCCTAGCGATGATGTAATTTCTCTGCTTCACAGTAAAGTTGATTTCATGCCACTCCCCTGAGAGTGGTTTTGCAGGCCTCAGGACACCGGCCCTGCTCTTTCTTGTCCCAGCACTCCTTCGGAACCTTCCCACTACCCTTGGAGTCAATGGCTGGTTAAAGCACCACATGCCTCAGAAAGTAGCCTGGGTCCATATGATCTGGGACTTGAGCTACAACTGGTAGACCATTTACCCCGATTGGTCCCTTTCCTGTGTACTTCCATATTATCTCAGATTTGCAGAAATTTGTATATCGAAGACTCACGAGTTCTACCAGCTCATTTTATTGAGTTAATGAGGGAATCAAGAGGAATTTTAGTCACTCATTCATTCATGCCTCATTCCAAAAATTTATTTGAGAGGTATCGAAACAACTAAATTCAGTCTTGACTGGTGCAGATGTGGATAATTGAGATGACCTATGTCTAGTCATGTAGAATTAAATCTATATAAATATCATTCTGTACTCCCATACCTTTTATGAATTGAAAAATAGCCAAAGGCTTCTAATCTCATGGATCTCCCAATAGCGTCACTTGTCGCTATCATAATAATGGCTGACATTTTCAGTCCTTCGTAGGTGGCATGCCCTATGCTAAGTACTTTACAAGCCTTATTTCATATAATTACATTCAACAAAAGTGCTCGAGCTCCTAAATGCTAGCCTATTCTGTAAATTTGTGCCTCAGTTTCTCCCAGGTAAATGGAATGGGTTTATTTCGTCTCCTTGGGCAATCAAGATGAATTACATTATTAATTGTAACAATAATAAAGAAGTGATTTCATTAACACTTCAATCAGGCTTTTCAGTTTTCAATGTACTTTTCATACACAAGCTGACCTCAACTTCTATAATTTTGTCTTTCTGACTGCCAGTCCTTGTGTGCATCATAAATTGATACCTGAAAGCTGACACATGATCATTCCTGGCTACTGCTAATAGTGCTGCTTACTGGCCAGTAGTTATAAGCATTGTCACTAAATATCATATCTGAATGCTGAGGATGATTATGAATTTAATAATATTTTTGAACTTTCTAGGAATGCAAACTCACTTTAAAGGAGAGAGTTGTTTGTTCAGTTTCCACATATTTAACTTTGGGACTTGACTGGCACTAAGTTGGAAATAGGAGAATGCCTGAATGTATCTCAATTCTTCTTGCTCCAAATCCTCTGAGGAAGATATTATTTATATTCTCATTTTCAAGTGAGAAAATTGAAGCCCACAGTGGTTAATTGTCCAAGGTAGTAAGGATAGGATTGGGATTCAGGTTCTTGGAATCTAATTTCACTTTTTCCTTACATTGTCAAATAAGGCTGTTTAAATTTAAATTAATTAAAATTAATTAAATAAAATTTAAAATTTCGTTCCTCAGTCACACTAGCCACACGTGGCTAGTGGCTACCTTATTTGGACAGCTGGACAGCTCAGATATAGAATATTCAATCGTTGCAGAAAGTTCTGTTGGATAACACTGCCTTAAGCCATAATGTCTCCTTTAGATATATTGACATATGTCCTCAAAATATATTGCAGTTCTAAGTAATATGGATTTAAAATTTTACAGTAAAATCTCATTCATTTGAAGTCTCCTCATTTGCATAGCACCAAGTTAACTTTGATCTGCAAATTAATAATATAGATAAGAGTCAAGGAGACATTAAACACACTTCAGAGACCAAAGATTTTTAAGCATCATCAAATAACTCCAGAAGTACTCACTTAGATGCAAGCAATTGATATGATAATTGCACATCATTTTTATTTATTCATTAAAACAGTGATCCCCTAAGGTGCCCTGGTAGGAAATAATGTGGTTAGCCTAGTTCTCTCTAGCAACCATTCTGACATTTCTAAATTCTATGTAAAGTCCTTTTATACTACTAATTTACCTTCCTCTTTTCCTTTGGATCATAAAGTAAATTTGTAGCATAAAATACTTTCACAATGAAATGTTTACTAGCTCGAGATCTAATTCTAAAGCCCTTGTTTCTTCCACTATCTCCCAGGATTCCCTGGAAGGAGAACTCCTGTGAGCCCCCCAGAGAGTTTGGCACATAGTAGGGGTTTGATAGATATCTGTTGATTGGCTGACAGAGATAGTTATTTTAAGATGCTACTCTTAATTGCACTCCAATTTTCAACAGAGAATTCATGGATCAAAATGAAAACTGTCTTCTGTTTCTTCTTTTCCCTTTACTGGTCTTCGCTGCAAAATCTTCATGGTGAGATAGGGCTTCCATTCCCACCTCCTTCTCCACTCCCCCGCAACACCCCCAGCACCAGGCAACCATGACTCTACTTTCTTTTGTATGGATTTGACTATTCTGGACATTTCATATAAATGGAATCATATAGTATGTGGTCTTTCGGGTCTGGCTTCTTTTACTTTGCATATGTTTTCAAGGTTTATTCATGTTGTAGTATGTGTCAGTACTTCATTCCCTCTTATAGTTGATAATATTCCATTGTATGGATAGACCACAGTTTGTTTCTCCATTCATCAGTCAATGGACATTTGGGTTCTTTCTAATTTTTGGTTATTGCGAATAATGCTCCGATAACATTTGCATACAAGGTTTTTTTTATATACCTAGGAGTGGAGTTGCTAGGTTAAATGGTAACTCTATTTTTAACTTTTTGAGAAACCGCCAAACTGTTTTCCAAAGAGGCTGCACCATTATACACTCCCACCAGCAATATGTGAGGATTCCAATTTCTCTATATTCTCGCCAACACTTGTTACTATCCATTTTTGAAATTATTGTCATCCTAGTGGGTATGAAATGTTATCTCATTATGGTTTTGATTTGCATTTCCCTTATGGCTAATGATGTTGAGCATTTTTCACGTGTTTATTGGCCATTTGTATATCTTCTTTGGAGAAAATTCTATTCAAATCCTTTACCCATTTTAAATTGTATTGTCTTAAAGACCCATCTTTGCCCTAAAGCAAGATTTCTCAACCTTGACACTATTGTCATTTGGGGCTGGATAGCTGTTTGTTGTGGGGGACTTTCCTGTGCATTGTAGGATGTTCAGCAGCACCCCGGTCTCTATCTACATGATGCCAGTAGCACCCTCCCAAACTGTAGCAATCAAAACTGTGTCCAGACACTGCAAAATCACCCTGGGGGCACAAAATCTCCCCTAGTCAAGAACGGTTGTTGTAAAACATCCTCCAGTACAGCTAAGAAATACATGGAAACAGAATTTCATTTCCATGTGGAAACGAAATGGTGGAGGCAGAAGCTGATCTGAGTGGGTTGAAGATGATGTAAAAAAGTGGATGGACCTAGGGGGTGGGGTGGGGCGTGAACTGATCTTTCCAATATTTATCTTATGAGAAATAAATATTAAGGTTACAAATGAGAATTAGGTAACATTATAAGATAAACAATATTTCAATGTAGTAACACAACAGGAGTTGTAAGACTATATTTAAGTATCAAAAGTGTGATACAGTATATCTAGAACTATAGGATTTTTGAGAAGGAGAATTTACTGTGAGCTGGTCTCTGGGGCACAGTGTCATCCCCTGACTCTCCTGGGCATGAAGTGCAAATGACTGTTAAGCTTCATTTCACAAGTTAGTCTCCTCTCTTAGTGAGGACGTGTACACATCTGTCTCAGAGATAGATTGTTGAATTGCAAAGGAAAATACCCACTAAGGTGACTTTTCAGTAAGGGAGAATGCAAAGGACTGCCTATTAGAATTCACAGAAGGCTGAAAAGCAGGCCTCGGCAAGTATAGGACCCAGAGCAGCTTGAGAAGCCCTCGGAAGGGGCTATTTCTGGACATATTTATTTACTCTGATGCTCTGCCCACAGCTCGGCTCCTGGACTACTTGGTCTCCATCTCTTAGTTCTAATTCCTGAAAGATGGAATCTGAGAATCTGAGAAACCAGTTCCCTGGGCTGTGAAGTGGGGCAGTTTTTCCAGAAGGGGTGGGATAGGATGAGGGAAAAAAAAAATAGGAACACATCATGGGTCCTTAAGCCATTCCACCACCCGTACAGATTTTTTACCCAGTTTTTATCTTCTCACCCATTTTTATCCTACTACCCTCCAAAACACATAACACATGTCACAGAAATGGCCTGAACTATTGTTTGCCAGTTGAATACACACTTACTACCATTTACCCCACTCTTTTCTTTACATTGATTTTAGAAAGGGGATGGGGGGTAAATTTTTTATTTGCTAATGACATAATAGGCAAGTGTCATATAAACTGAGACGGGCTATTCTAACAGGAGAAACATATGTATTAGGGAGCAGTGTCTGAATTCCCTTCATCCCAATCCTCCCCATTGGTATAACAGTTGGGAATAAAGACTACTGAGATGTTGGGAGATGACACATTCTTCCCACTAGTTAATAAAGTGATGCCCAACCTTCACAGTCTATTAATTAAGATGGTAATCAGTGCATGCTTTGAGTTTACTATTTGAAACTCAAAGGCAATGAAATCAGAACAGTACTCAGATTTTTTTTTTCATAAAGAAATGAATAACAAATTAGAGCCACAGAGCTAGAGTAATCACATTTTGAATGATTTCTCCTGAGCATGCCTTTAATAACCTGTATGTGTTGGGTAAGAAGAACAAAGAAAGGCAAAGTTAATTATCTAGGAAAAGCTTCATCAAGGAGTTTTGGTTACATTAGTTCAGGGTTTCTCAGCCTTGGTACTACATTGATACTTTGGACCAGATAATTCGTCATTGTGGGGAGCAATCCTATGCATATAGTAGGACGTTTAGCAGTATCCCTAGGCTCTAACCAGGAGATGCCAGTAGCACTCCTTCCCCTCAAGTCATGACAACCAAAAATATCTCCAGACATTATTAAATGTCCCCTGCGAGGCCAAATCGCCTTGGATTGAGAACTACTGAATTAACCACATACATTCCTTCTCATTCCCCATCCCCTCGGGTCCCTCCAGGATTTGCTATTTTAAACTCTTCAGACCAAACATTTCATATCAGGGACAGCTACATCTTCCAGGGAATTATTTAAAAATAAATTGATTGGATCAAAATTACTTGTCCAGATAAACAGAGTTCCTTGTATTTCTGTATTGAAAAGTAGCAGACAAAAAGAACAAAGGAAGAAGGCATAATAAAGGTATTTCTTTAAGGAACTCAGCAAAACACTTATATTTCATTCCTGCAAAACCTGCAGGGACATCATTAGTCTTATTTTATTGGTGAGGAAACTGAGGCTTATAGAGTCTAAGTCACTTGTTCAAGAAGACACAGTTGTAATTTAGCAGTGGAGCTAGAAGTCTGCTGGCAAAGTTTGTGCATCTATGCTTATTTCCTCAGCATATGCATTTAAAGTGCTAGGTATTTAACAAAGCAAGGTGACCAATTTTTATGTGTGTGTGTTTTTTAAAAAAAACACACAACTTTATTAGGGAATTTCAAACATATGCAAAATTAGACAAAACGGCATCTTCCCATTTGAGCTGTTTATGTACTCCTCACCTAGCTTCAGCAATGATCAACCCATGACAAAAATTGTTTCATCTAGAGCTTCTCAAACTCGGCATTATTGATATTTTGGGCTAGATAATTGTTTGTTATGTGTGCCCAGTACACACACAAGACAAGGCAAGACCAAAGCCAAGGTCTGACTGACTTGACTGGTAAAAAAGCACATAGAGTCGCTTTGGATTCAGACAGTTTATTATTTGCATGGATAGTGGAAGAAAGGTAGCCAATGGCGCCAGCTTCCTGTGGTCCTTGTTCCACACACCAAAAAGGACAGCATGGAAACAAAGGAGGCTGGATGACCTCAACTCCAGCTGAGGAGCCAAACGTAGATCAAAAGTAACTGGTTTTCTATTCTGCAGCACTGAAGTGGGCAGGGCAGGAAGCTCCCTACCTTCACAGAATCAACGAGGCTATTAGAAACTGCCTCTCCTCTTGAAACTATGGGCCTGTTCTCTGTATTTATGAGTCTGTTTCTGTTTTATTTTGTTTGTTTGTTTGTTTTTTAGATTCTACATATAAGTATAATCATACAGTATTTGTATATCAACTGTACTTAAAAACAAAAAACAAAATTGACAGAAAAAAAATAAGCCTTAACACAATAACTGGCACATAGTAGATTTATCATGAATATTAGCTATTGCTATTGTAATTATTGTTACTAATAATGTCTTTCCCTCCCAGATTGTTAGCTCCATTTAAGCAGGAGAACCATGTGTTCTGTACACTACCGCATCTCTAGTGCTGGCACGTAACAGGAACTCAATAACATTTAATTGACTGATTGGTTGGGACCTGAAGCCAACAACCCTGCCCTCCCACCTGTTTCCCCAATATGTCCCCTTCACCATTTTTATTTCTTCCCGATATATTTGAGTATACAGGACAAAGCTTTCTCCCCATCATCCTAGGTGCTCTGAGGCACAGTAAAGTCATAGCAAAAATGTCCTCATTATGGAGGCTTTCCATTTGCTTTCTTTTTTATTTGAATAAGACAATTGAAGGTGGAAAATCCAAGTACAGAAAAAAAAACTGTATGAAATACGTGAACTACTGACAGTGGTAGTGATCTCTGGTTATAAGAACTTTAGAGTTTTGTTCTTTTTATAATTCTGTATTTCCCTGATATTTTAAAGTATAAAGCAAGTATAAGTTTTTTTAAAAAATTGCCTCGTGACAACCTCTCAGGGGAGATAGGGAAGTTAGTGAGAGATGGTCTCAGAGCAGCTCCTAACAAGCCTCCCATGTCTCATGTTCCAGGAAGATCCCAAGGCGTTCTGCTAACACTCAGATGAGCTGCAGTGCAAGTCTTCTCTGGTGTGATCTGCGTGGACATGTTCAAGGTCATCAGGGTGCCAGGGCAGAGCATTCTCCCATAGTGGAGGGCTGTTCCTGTGCCCACTAGATGCCTGGAGCACCATCCCCCAAAATGTAACAACCAAAAATGTCTCCAGACATCACTAAATGTACCTTGGGGGGCAAAATTTCACCCACTTGAGAACCACTAATCTAGAGCCTTTATCCATTCCCCATATTCATGTGATATATTTCATCTGCAAATATTGCAGTATATATTTCTAAAATAAAGTTTTAAAAAGACACACAATGTCGTTATCATACCTAAAACAAATTAATAATAATTCTTCTATATTATCTAGAAATTGCTCACATTTCTAATTATCTCATAAATGTTATTGTATATTTTTAGTGTTTTGAATTAGAATTCCAGTAACATGGTCTATACTTTGCAGTTGATTACTGTGTCTTTTAGATCTCGTTTAATACATAAGTTTCTTGCAATTTTTTGGTTTCGACAATAGAGCTTCTGGGAAAAAATCCACAATCTGGATTTTTCTGATTACATCCCTGTGGTGTTAACATACTCCTTTATCCCTTCCGTATTTCCCGTAAATTGGTCTCAGATCAGGAGACGTGATCAAAGCCAGATTTTATTTTACTTGGCGAACTCTTTATAAGTGGTGCATGTACTTCTATCAGGAGGATATAATGTTTGGGGTTGTCCAGTCTTTTTGTCACATTAGCAACTATTGAATACCTAGGTGCTGAATACCTAGATCCAATTGTTCATTAGGGGTTATAAAATAGGGATAGTCTAATTCATTACTTTCTTTATTACCTTCATACCTTCTTCATTACTCACTCTAAGGTGAAACACTTCTTTTAACTCACTATTTGGTCCCCTAGAGGTACAGTTTGTGTCAGAAAGGTAAGATAAATACTTGATTTACCTTTCCCTCTAGTTTCCAGCTTTCAGAATAATGCATTTGTTCCCTTGTATCCTCCAATGCAGACAATTGAGGTTTTTAGTTTGTCTGGGATTTTTTTTTTTTTTGCAATATTATGAATTCATAGGTTTAAACATATCTGATGGATTTCAATCTATTGCAGTTTTTATCCTTATCGATGCTTAAACTTTCCATCTTTGGCTGGCAGGAGTCTCTCTAAGTTGGCTCCTGAGTCCTTTGACAATTTTTATCCCCTTTCTTTAAAAAAAACAATAATAGAATTTATATATTCACATGAATATTTTTATCTTCACAGTTTTGCTCTACAACAATGTTACTCAAGGTGTGGGTCTCAGGCAACACCCATGAGCTTGATGGAACCTCTAATTGATGGGCCCTGGCCTGGCCTACCGAATTAGAATCTCTGGGAAAGTGAAATTTAGCAAGGTCTCCAGGTGATTCTTATGCAAATTAAAGTTTGAGAACTTCCGCTCTACAGGAATTGACTTCAGAGGGTTGCCTTCCTCACTTAAGATCTTTAGCCCTTCAAGAATTTCTCACCAGAATAGATCTCCCCTCTGTTCTTATTGGATATCCTCAGAGGTCACAGTCATGGTTGAAGGTTATTTCTGATATTTTCAAAATAACCTAAAGTCAGTTGATAGTCTGATAAGTGAATGATAAATCTGGTTAATATCTCTTTGGACCTAAAAAAATCCGATTTGAGTATATAATAACTGATTTTCATACACAGCTTTATTAAGTTGCATGATGAAATTGTCAAAGAATTATTTCAAAAATGTTTTGAGCAATGGTAGTATTATATGTGCTACGGACTGCTGTGGTTTAATACTAATGGTTTTGCTCCTTTTGAGTTCCTACGGTTGAACGATTTGGTGAGGTTATTCACTGGCACCTACGAATGCGTCAAATATGAGTTTTATAGGGGCTTAATAAAAAGTTTTGTCTAGCTAGGTTGTATCATTAAATGTCAAACTAAATGAAAAACTTTCAAGATGAAGGCTCTTCAAAGAGAGCAAACTGAGCAGAGCATGGGAAATGTTGAGCTAAAAGGGTAGCATACAATGGGCAGGAGCAGGGGTTTTGAAGTCCAACAGGCCCAGCTCTGCCTTTGGCCTGTGACCTTGAGCAGATCACTTAACTTTCCTAAGCACTGATTCTTATCTGCAAACCTGATATGGAGCCTGTGCCTGACACAGAGTAGGGTTTCATAAATTAGTAGGTATTGAAATTACAGACGATGTATTTGTTGTTCGAGTATCTGAAGAAGAGATACCAGGTCCAGCTCATGCTAAGGAAGGTATGGTAGGCAGAATAATGTCCCTACCCCCCGCCCCAGCAAGATGTCTACATTCTAATTCCCAGAACCCAGGAAGATGGTACTTTACATGGCAAAAGGGATTTTACAGATGTGATTTAGTTAAAAATCTCACGATGAGAGAAATCATCCTGAATTTTCCAGGTTGACACAATGTAATCACAAGGGTCCTTTCAAGTGAAAGAGACAGGCAGGAGAGTGAGAGATGTGACTGCTGAAGCAGACGCTGGAGTGATAGAATTTCTGGCTTTGAAAATGGAAGGAAGTGACCATGAGCCAAGTAATACAGGCAGCTCTAGAAGTTGGAAAAGTCAAGGAAAAGGATTTTCCCCTAGTGCCTCCAGAAGAAATGCAGTTTTGCTGAAACATTGATTTTAGCCCACTGAGACCCATTTCAGACTTATGACCCCCCAGAACTTTAATAAATTTGTATGGTTTAAACCACTACCTTTATGGTAAACTCTTACAGCAGCAATAGGAAACTAATACAGAAGTTAAACCAAATCTCTCTTTGAGCATTAAAAGATTCTGAGTGCAGATTTTATAAGATAAAGATTTCATTTTGGAGTCCATGCTATTCAAAATTGATTAGTATAAAGTCCAAGAATTGTAATAATAGTTTACTTGTGAATGAATTTATCCATCCTGGCATCAGGGTCTTGATTACTCACTTACCAGTCATTTGGATCACATTGAGAAGGCTCCAGGCATAATCCTCAGGACTCTACAGTATATCCTGCAGTACTGGGTATCTGCGTGGTGGGAAAGCAAGAAGGAAGGAAACTGGTTATGGCAGATCAATAACCAAGAAAGACGACTCTTTAGGAATATCAGAAGAAGTATAAATTTAGTCAACTATTCTGGAGGACAATTTGATAAAAGTATCAGAAAACGGGTATATAAAACCTGAAAAATGCAAGGACTCTGACTCACCAATTATATTTGCAGGAAAATTTATCCTAGGGAGGGGAAAATCTAGATTAGTATGCATATCATTCACCTGCTTAAAAAAATCCTTTCATGGTTCCCATAATTGCTTATAGAATAACACTTGGGGAGACTGAAGGGTGACAGCAGTACACCCACTTACATTGGATAATTAAGACTGGCAGGTGTTTGTACTGGCCATAGCTTTGTCTAGACTTGAACCTGGTTAGATTAACCTCGAAGGTCCCTGAGCCACCTTTGCTACATTTGACCTTTTTCATGAAAATCACTGAAATGATGATTGTGACTAACAGTTCCAATGTTAAGTCAGTGCCTGCCCTTGAACATTTATTAAAAACTATCATCCAATTTTATGCCTTAAATAAATTAAATTTTTTATGTCTGTGTAATCGAGACATTAAGTGTTGAAAATTACCTATATTCTGACCTATCCACTGACATTCAGATAATATATCTGGCATGCAAAAGTTGTGAGTCCAAATTATGCTCAAGTCCAAGTGAGAAATCTTTATTCATTTTTGTTTCTGTTGTATTATCTGTTGCAGCTATATGTCTGGACCCAAACTCCATCAAGTAGGGACCAAAATTTACACAACATTCTTGAGTATGATGGCGGCTGCATTTGGAGTTTTGATTAAACTGCACTACATGTGTGATTATTACTTGTAAACAGATGATTAGATATTAATTAGACAATAAGTGATTGTAAAGCACTTAGAAAATAAAAGTGTTCATAAATACCACCAAGTAATAGCAACAATAATTCCTTACTGACTACACAGCTGCTAATGTCAATAAGAATGATTTATTCCAGCTAAGGGCAACTTCAATTTATGCAAAATAAAAAGCTGCTATCATATCTGTTTTTGCTACAGCAAAACAAAATATATCATCTTTACAACAGATTATATCATTAGCATTTAGATAAGTACATCTTATTTTGATAACACCAAACTTCTCTTTCAGGACCTTCTCAAACACAGGCACAACCATTATAGTATGGTGTCTTGAGTGCTAAGAACTGGAGTTCCTTATTACTCATGCCTCTGACTCATGTCAAATATTTCTTTTAAATAAAAGATGTAAGGTGACATTTCATTGATGGCATTTGCATTCATGCAGTAGGTTTGTCATGTCGGGTCTGTGCAGTTGCTCTGCAGCATCTTACAACTGTGCCTAGACTCAATAAATTTTGGTCAAATGAATGAGTGAAAGTCAATTTATTTTTGTTATGATAGAAGCTGAAAAAAGAAGAAAATCCATGTTAAGAGTAAACTAAAGTACTATCATTCCATCTTCTTTGTTTTGCAAAAAATAAGTTTCAAAGCTCTGACTACTTTTTATGTCTATTTTTTTTTTCCCTAATGGCCCTTATAAGTCATAGAACTGTATCAGCCTGGCTCTTGACCCACTGGTGAATCTGGCAATACGTCTGTGCTTATTTTTCTGTCATAAGTAAATTCACACACCAACAATGAGTCCGGGTCCATGGTTTCAAAGATATGAAATGGACTGAGTAAATACAAGTGGAGAGTGCTTCATAGTACATGAATTCAGTGGAGGAGGGAAGGGGTTTTTTAGATGATGAGACACACATGAGTTAGCTCAGCAACATTGTTAACAGAGCAAATGTAACTATCAAAGAGTGAGGCAGTATACTTTGGTGGAAAATAGGGTGAACTTTGATTCAAAAGACTTGGATTCAAGTGACACTTCTACCACTTACTGTATGACCTTGCTCAAGTCACTTAGCCTGTCTGAATCTGCTTACTCCTTTGAAGTGTTTCAGTATTAATAGTTGTCAATCTTGGATTGCTATTATGACATAATTCAATGTGTAAAAGCACCAAGTGAGGGGTGAAATGCTTTACACTGGAAAAAAATGTATTACCATAATTTTCCTAGAGTGAGTGAAAGGATTTATGCATGAGTTTCATTATTTAGTGCGGTGGAATTTTTTTCTGGACTTTGTCCGATTTTAGGCCCAAACCTATAAGCCACATGTGGAAAACTGGGGAAGTGGCTCAAAATAGAGCCATGAAAGTAACAAAATTCCATATAAGGTAATAATGGTTTCCGGGTAACCTGAAATTATTGTCAGTTTCACCTTGTTTTTTCTGTCTCCCTTCTTTATGATAAATTCTCTATTTGGCGAATAAGGAATTTATCATAAAGTGAGAAAAAAATAAGGAAAAAGGAAATGTAGAAGGAATAGTGGTGTCAGGAGTGATGGTTAAGGGGGAGGGACTTGGAATGAAGGAGACCTTGATAAATATTAAGAGCAGCGAAATATATGTAGAGGCATACAAACTGTAGCTAAAGAATTTAAAATTTTCAGTATGGTTGACCTAATATTTTTATACAATGGATATAACATTTCTAGCAGCATGACTAGATTAAAGATTGAAAAATAAAAAGGAAAAGTATTTTTAAAGAAGAAAAAGCTTAAATATAATACCTGCTTTAAAAAAATAGGCTTTTATATACAATATTACGACTCATTTTTATCCACGTGATGAGGTTATGAAAGGTATGTCCCCATAGCAAACAAATCGTACTAGAACTTTATGAGGGGGCTCTGAGTAGTGTCTTAGTTGGAGATACCCCAAAAGCAGACTCTGAGACAAGGATTCAAGTTCAAGCAGTTTATTTGTGAGGTGATACCAGGGAACACCCACAGGAGTGTAGACAAGTGAGACAAAGAAAGGAAGGCAGCCAGTACAGGGTGCATTGTCATGCCGGCTACCGCCGTGGCAATTGGAAATTAATGCCACTGGCGAACTCTGGAGTCACTGTAGGACTTGGGTATTTGTTTATTCACTCCTGTCAGTCATTGGTTGAGAGCGCTTGGGGGTGTGGACTGTTGATTTTCTCACCCCTCAGCCCTGCCTCCATGGTGGTGTTGTGGGAAGAAGGCCGGGGTTTTTCACAGCCAGAGAAAGCCCTCAGGGAGAGAGATGCAGGCGCTGGCAGTTGCAGGCCAAAAGTGCTGAATGAGATGATACAAGGTGGGTGGGGGTGGGGAATTGGGGATCGGCAGCACTCACACAGCCTCTGCTTCAAAGAGATTATTTTAGTTCTTCCCTGCAGATCTTTCGGAATGGTATCTTCAAAAATTTGATATTGTTGAAATGAAGACCGCTTGTGGGAAGAATGATGTTATTTGTAGGTTTCTTCTATGCTGAAGTGAAGGGCTCTAAGTGAAGGGCTCTACGGCTAGGTTTTCTCATCTGCAATGTGGGGCAACTATCCCTATCTGATCAGGTGTTGTGGGAATTACAAGTGCCTGTGGTAAGTCCCTGGGTAAATGGTAGAGATAAAGATGAAAGTGCTTGTGAGGGGCCACAAGTTCCCACCCCAGGCAAGCCCTACTTGGAGAGGTTACAAGATTCAGGAGCTCTGTCTCCAAATGTTCTCTGGGAATTTTCTGTGTAGCCTGCCTCCTCCAATTGCTTCTGCTAACCGGAGATAGCCACCTGCCATCCTATAGTTGCTCCTCAGTTTGTTTTTTTGTTTCCTTTCACTGTGTCCCTGCACCTTTCTATAGGCTCATGTGGCGACCTTTGCCTGCCTCATCCCCACCCCATCCCCCACACCCCGTACCCAGCCCTTAATGCCTTTGGGGAGAAGGGGTAATGTTCTTTTTTTTTTTCCTAACTATAAGGGCAATAAATGCTCTTATTTTTAAATACTGTTATCGACAGGAAAATATTAAAAAGAAAACAGAAATCCCCCATAATCCCACAGTTTAAAGATGTCACTGCTAGCAACTTGGCGTATTTCCTTCGAGTAGCCTTTTTCTAGACATGAACATAACCATAATTGGGATCTGTTTTTTTTTTGAGTGGTATTTTGGGACCCACTTTTCTCACCTGACATAATGTTAACATGTTCCTATAGCAGTGGAATTTCTTTAAAAGCATGACTCTTAATGCATGTAGAATACTACATTATAAGAATGTATTTCATTTTCATTTTAACCACTCTTCATATTGCTGTGAGTTGTATCTTCTTTTGCCTTTTTAAAATAAATCTGCAATAAGCATCTTTGTGCATAATTATTTATGCGCTTCTCTGATGATTTACTCGGGGATAAATTCCCAAGGGGAATCCCTGAGTCAAAGGATATGAACATTCTAAAGGCTGTTAGCATGTACTGAACAAATGTTTCCCATGGAGTTTTTAGCAATGTTAACATGTGTATAGATTTATGTAACTATTACCGTACTCAGGATACAACAATACCATCACTCCAGTAACTTCCTTTCTGCTATCCCTTTATAGTTATCCCCATAATCCCTAAAGGGTTATGGAATGTTCAGTTCCATAGTGTGGAATTAACTGTATTATCAGCTAATCATCCTAATAGCATTATGAAGCTCCTAAATTAAAACAACCCATTCAGGTATTAGTAGGAAGTTCCTGAATCGGGTTACAATAGCAGCCAAGACTCTGTCCCTGGAGTGAGTGGATCTGGTAAGGACTCCTCTAAGAGTGGTGCCAGAAAGAGTATTTCTGCCTGTTAGGACTGTGAGGCATACTGAGACTCACCCACTGGGCTGTGGGGCGAGAGGCATGAGGAAGCCAAGACAAAGCTGGCGTAGGATTAGTGGGAATGGAATTACTAGTAGTTATAGAGTGGACCCTCAAGGCAGTTAAAAGTCTAAATTTTGAGAGTCAAGGACTGGGGCTGAATATGTGCCTGGCATGACTTAGATTTAACACAGTGGAATTGATAGGTAAAGGTCTGACTTGGGTGACACAATGAAGATACTCATCCTAGGCAGATGCAGCATCTTGGTATGATGGGAAAGAGAAATATGAGGAGGGGAGGAAGGGGGCATCTGCCCACTTTGAGAAAGAAAAGGCACAGGGGGTGATAAGGACATGGTCTGAGGTCCTGGGCAACAGGGGTTCACAAGGACTCCACTGAGGCATCAGGACTCTGCTAAGTAGGAAGGTGAATAGGTGAGCCTCCCGTTCTAGAGAAGGAATTAGAAGATCAATTAGGAACCAAGTTGGCAGCTCAGGGGCCCAGAACACGGCAGGGGTTAGGTGTTTTGTAACGAGATTATATAGCTCTAGGCAGTGGTTCTCAAACTTTAGTATGTGGCAGAATGCCTCCAAAACCTGGAGGTTTCGTTAAAACACAGATTCCTGGTCTCTACCGCCTGAGTTTCTTATTCAGTAGTTCTAGAGTGGGGAGTGAGAATTTCTGACAAGTTCCCAGAATTTCTGCTGTTCCTTTGGGGACCACACATTGAGAACTACTGCTGTAAGGCAAAGAAAATATTGGGATTAGATGGACAATCTCACTCCCATATTACCCAACACAGGTGGAAAAGGCGCTCCTAAATGTATCGAAGGGCATGGTAGCGCTAAACTTGCAGCTTGAAGTGTTTTGTGCTTCCAGGAAGGCATATAGGACAGGAAGGAAAGGGTAGGAAGGGGGTGGGAAGACCCCTTTTCAGGTGACTCAAGTGTCAGTGGAATTCTTGCATCACTGGAGTTCTTTCAAGCATAGGTAATAACAGAGATGTCAAGAGATATCATTCTGATTTAAAGTGGCAGGATCTAAAACTGTCAATCTCCGCTGCAGGATCCATTTTCTTCCGTTAAGGCTAATTTGCTTATTTAAGAAATAATAAAAATAATGCTCCCATACATTAGTATAGCACATTGTAATTTACAAAGTGTTTTCACATGATATCTTATTTGATCTCCCAAATTCTGTGAGAGATGCAGGGCAGGTATTTTTACCCCATCCTTTGGACTACTGATTCTCAAAGTATGGTCCCTGGACCTGCAGCATCAGCATCACCTAAGAACTTGGTAGAAATGAAAATCCCAGCCCCACCTAAGACCTACCGAATCAAGTTTTGAGGGGCCAATAATTTACATCTCTAACAAGTTCTCAGGTGATCTGATGTTGGTGCTGCTAGTCCGGAACCACACTTGGATCAAAACTACTGCTATAGAATAAAATGAAAGATCTAGAAGTCCAGGGACTTGTCTTAAGAGGACTGCTACCTAGGTGCTTTTTCCACTACTGCACCTGCTGCATCCCCACTCCAGCCCCGTTCCTTCCAATCCCAGTTCTATCGCTTGTGAGTTTGAGGCCCTGAGCAATTACTCTCAATTGCAATTTCCTCACCTGTAAAATGGGAATAATAGGATCTATGTCTTTGGGTTCTTATGAAGATTATATAAGATCTAGGTAAAATACTTAGCACTGTGCCTGTGCTTAATAAATACTAGCAATTACCATGGTTTTTATTAGTTATTAAAAATGTGGTATTTCATTAGAATGAATAACTTTGTAAGTTCTTTTCTTTGAGCGTGTGTCCCTCTTAAAATGAGGGATATCCCTGGCCGATTTAGACATAAGGGCACATCTTTAACACCTCATCCGGGATGTTTTTGTGATTACATCCCCACTCCCCACCCCCAAGCATTTGCTGAGAGCAGGGTGCTTAGGAAATAGGAGCAGAGGAATAATAATAGACCAGCGGGTGGAACATTGGATTGAAGGGCAGACAACAGCAAGACTTTATACTGAGGAAACTCAGAATAGCTGGGCTGGGGGAGGAGTGGCTGAGAGAGGAAGCGATTGGGGAGGGCAGTCAGAGGTGGGAGGCCAGGTCAAAAACAATCTATCGCCTTCAGAGTTCCCCGTAGGACAGCCCCAGAACTAGGCTCCAGGCCATGCCAAGCCTCAGGAGATCTGCCCCCTGCCCTTGTTGCAGTCAAGGGGGTGAACACTCAGGTGCCACAATGAATGCTCTGAGAGGCCCTCTGAGGTCAGCTGGCAATTGTGGGCACAGGGAGTTTGGACTCAAAAGTGGCTTTGTCTTCAGGGTGACTCCTATTTGGCAAAATTCTGACTACAGCACATCAAAGGCTCAGGCCAGGGACATGGTCCTTTTTTAGTGGAGGTCTGTTATGTTCTTTCTCGAGGCGCCCTGGGCCCCCACCCCAGGAAGCGGTTTTATTTTATCTGGTAGTGCAGCCCGGGTCACCTGCCCCGAGTGGACCGAGACCTTTGCAACGGAATTAAACAGAAAAAACAAAAGCAGCAAGTTCGGGCCCCCTGGGCACGAATGGCCAGCCAATGGGGCCCGGCCGCTCCCCGGCGGAGTGGTACTATGATGACAGTAGCCAACCAGCGCGCTCCATGCAAATGAGGTACTGTATCCCGCACCCGCCGCTCCAGTGCCGTCTTGTTGTTATAGTGATAAACTGAGGCCTTGCCTCTGGGTTTCTCAGAGAAGGGCGGAAGGGCAAGGCGGTAACCTCTTTAAAGCCCCCAAGCGAAGCATCAGAAAGAAGGGGCGAAGTAAGGGGATGGGTAAGGAATAGGAAAATACGTGACAAAGAAAACATTCTCTGCCTGGGAGGAGACTGACTGAGGCTGTTGAACTGAAGGGAGCATTCGTTGGCCATGCCAGTACTTACCACTGATGCTGAGTCAGAAACAGGTATCCCAAAATCCCTTTCCAATGAGCCTCCCTCAGAAACCATGGAGGAAATAGAGCACACATGCCCACAGCCTCGACTGGTAAGTAAAGACAAAGGATGCAAATGTATGCGTGGCTATGGCACAAAAGAGTTCCTTATGCGCCCGCAGGCAGCGAGGAAAAAGATGCTTAGAGGATTTTCGTGTAAATGAGAATGGAGCTACCGCCTAATCCTTCTCAGCTTGTTTATACTTAGCTTCTCTACCGGACGCGCTCTCAGCTTACAAAGCATTATTGTATCGGCTGGGTAGGAAACGGGCTGCTTGGGCTAGGCTGTGTTTTTGTGCCCAGGGAGGAGGGAATGGCCTTTTTCCTTTGAGGTGTCTTCTCATCTGAAGATAAAAATCCTACAGTGCAATTTAAAAATGGTATTCTCCTCTCAAAGCTTGGAACGAATCCGTTGTTAAGTTCTAAATTCTAGCTAGTGGATAGATGATTCGGTCCTCAACTCATGTTGGTACCTAATGCCAGTTTTGGAAAAATGAAAACGACATGGAAGCAAAACTTCCTCATTCATTTGAAATTTTCAAAATAAGTAAAAGAGTCCTTCGATGATGTATTTAGAAATAATGTGTGCCTTAAATGAATTGTAAACATTTCTGGAGCGTGCTGTGAGGGTTTCTCTTCAGGTATGGGAAGCTGGGGAAGCTGCATTTACTTAAAAAGGAGCTGCATGCCTTTAATAATGAAAGTGTGCAAGTGGGGCGCTCAGAGCTTCCTTCCATCTCAGTAACTGGTTCTCAACCACCTCAGCGTGTATCCTCCAGGAATCAAAAACATTAAATGTGTGATGGGTTTTCTGTGGTGGTCTGAAGTCTTGTGGAACTTGGGGAGATCTCTCTTTGAACCCACAGATCCGAGCCATACACTAGTTAGTGTTATCCTTTCTCTAGCAATTTCCCTCAAATTAAAAGATGTGGTATTTTGATTGGCTATGGAGTTTGACCCTTGGGAAGAGGTGGTTGTTGTTGTTGTTGTTGTTGTTGTTGTTAAGGATTTTGTAATGTAGCGTTTTGAACTCCTAAAATGAGGGCTCACAGATCCCAAGGCCAGCCTATCATGGGACTATTATCTCTCATAAGGGTTAATAAGAGTTCAAAGGCAGGCTTAGAACAACTTTCTAATATATGAAAACAAGAGAAGTTATATTATAGTGCTATGGGCTTTTGTTCACTGCGTTTCTATTTTTTAAAATGTATTTCTTAGGGCAATTTAATATTAATATTTAAGCCCCTTACTGAACGACTTACACAATGTAGTACCTATGTTCTCATGGAATACAAACCATCCCAATAAGTTTGTTACCAAGGGATTCCTTTGAGGCACTAAAGATCTCATGGTTTAGCACTGAAATAAAAATGACCACTAAAAGCTTGTTACAAGATCATCCAAAAATATTTTTAAAAGTTTAAAACCCAGTGTTCAAATTTGCATCACACACCTTCCTGACAGATAAAGGGCAGGGAGAGAGGCCGCATCCGGTTCCAGTTCGTGCATCATTTCAGACTCTTGTGCCCACTTCTTTTCCTTGCCTTTTTGCCTTTTAGCTCTTCTCCTTGGTTGTTTCTGCCTGTGAGGGCGGGCAGAGGAAATTAAGGGAAGGAAGAAAGTTCGAATAGTTTTCACTTTCACTTGTGACAGCTCAGCCTGGAGTTAACTCATAAGAACCATGCAAAGCTGGCAATGTTACACCTCCACCTCCCAGCTGATTTAGAAATGAGGAAACTGAGGTTCAGAGAGGGTAAGCGACTCCCCCAAAGTCACATTGCTTCGAAGGGGTAGAGCTGGGATTTGAACCCAGAGCTCCACATCTGCAAAATAGATCTTTCCCCTACAACACACTCTGAAGTGAAACGCATTCGCTTCCAGTCTTTTTGGCAGTCGGCTTAAAAGTAAGTGTGTGTGTGTGTGTGTGTGTGTGTGTGTGTGTGTGTGAAGAGAGAGAGAGAGAGAGAGAGAGAGATGCGCTGCAGTTGTACTGTTAAGGATTTGCTCTGCTTTTGATAAAAATTTTTCATGTTGTATATTATTATCATGGTATACTGAAAACTGGTTCCGTTAAAATAAGGACTGCAATCAATTTATAAACCACTACACTAAACTTTTTTTGAAGCACCTTTTCTCTTATCAGCAAACTTTGATCTCTGTAGGGGTATATTCTAAATTTAGATTTATACTTAAGAGCCCAACTTTCCTTTGCTAATGATTTTACTTTAATAATTAAGACCCATATTAACTACTTAATAACAAAGTTTGTGGATGAAGAGAGGGAGTGGCAAGTGAAAATGCTAAATTTGTATTTCTTTTTAAGGTTTTTAGTAGTTTCTGTTGATCTTTAGATTTGCTAATGTCTTCATATTTCAAATTATATAAATTCTGTGTATCTCCCAGCACCCAAGCATATCACCCAAAATTACACATGGGTCACTGGCACCACAACCATCAGCAGGGTGTGGCTGCTGAGTTGCTTAACTAACTTTGGAAAGTACATGAAAGACTTGAGAGAGTCCCCTTCAGGGGACAGACTCCTTCTCCCACTTGTTATCAAAACTTGAATTCATACAGTTTAGAGGAAACAGGATTCAAGAACAAAACATCATCTTATAAAAGAAAGCAATTACTGATGTGGTTCTCATTGTGTTAGCTGAGGCATAACTGGTTCCCAAACTCACTCTAACTTTATCTAGGGATAATGGAAGAGGAGATTTCTGGATATATAAGTGCTATAAAGCTCTACTTCAAGTCCCAGAATGTGAACTTAGGTTGCTGAATGTCATTGTCTGTGAATATGAATTTTATTTAAATCTCAGCAGTTGTGTCAAATGCCCTTTTTATAACGAACCTGTGCTCTCTATTTAGCATGGCGCGCGAGAAGGTGTGTACAGTGTTCCTGTGTCTACATGTGTTTTTCTCTATATTATTTACAGTGAAAGTTGTCTATTGGGATCTGTTTTTAACTCAGCTCGCATTGATTGAGTACCTACTATGTGCTGAGCTCCGAGCCCTCAAGTACTTTGTGATCTAGAGATTTGAGAAGAGACTGAAACATAAACAGATAGTTTCCATATAGGTTGATAAGGGCACAGCATGATAAAAGTTGTGTTACCAGATGCAGCGGGGGCAGAAAGTAGAGAGTGGAGAACTCCCTGAGAGCGAGTCAAAGTTTACCATGGGAACGTGGAGGAGAAACCTGCCTTGCCATCACTGTATCTCTGGTTTCTAATTCAGAATGTAGCATTGCCCTTTAAGGAAATGAAGCGGGAAGCTGGCATATCTAAATAAACAGAACTTGAAAGCAATCTATATTTTAGATCCTTGTAAGTAGTAAATTGATAAGGATATTGAGGATTCGATGTAATCATGTTCAAAGGGGAATTTTTTCTGAAAGGTATACCTGTATTTTTTTCCACCTGCCTTATTTTTCATTGGAAGAAAATATAAGAAAGGATAGGAGTGAATAGAATTAAATAACACTAATAAAGAACTTCAAAAAGGAATAACAAGATTACCTAGGTTTAAGATAGAGCATTTAGGTTAGGAACGTAATTTTATTTCTTTTATTACTTGACTATGGTGCTTGGGTTTGAGATGTTTCTGAGAACTCTTCTTTCCATTCTTACAGTGTTTATTCTTGATCTTTGATTTGTTCCTTGTTCTTTGCTAGTTGGTTGAACATGATGCAAGGAGACTCATAAGCTTGACTGTCTAGAGGAGAAACTGAGTAGCTTTGGGCAATATGATGTAACTGCCCTCCTTGGAGACCCAGCTTCTGAGGGATGAGGACTTCTTGTGGGCAAGGATCATGTCCTCATATCTCCCCGACTCTCAGATTAGGCCTAGACAAATCCTCTGGGCCCAGCAGGTGTTCCATAAACCCCTTCTAACAAGGCCTACCCACCCACCCACCCTGAAAACTCTCTCCTTAAGGATTTGGTTAACGACCTTGGTCAAGTTCTTCCAGGAGTGCATTTTGCTGTCAGAAGGAAGTTGTAATTCTAGCCTCCAATAGTCACTTCCATGAAGATGGATGTGCTATGGATCAACTGAGAAGGCCTTGGAAATAAAAATGGGCTGGTTCAATATGCCATTTTAGCACTAGTTCATTTTGGGCTTTACTTCAAAGGGGAACAGTGCCAAGAGACTGCTGTCTTGCGGTAGGTGCATTATGTCAGTTGGGAGGTAGGACAGTCACCTGCTAGTGCTCAAAAAGATGACTGGGTTTCCAGAGACACCAGTGGCTTCCTTTACTAGTATCTATTTAGCCACTATCTATTTAGCCACTCAGAGTATACATTTTTAAAGTGAGACAGTTAATGTGCTGCTGTGTTAGTGAAAATATACAAACATGTGCCTCCTTGGGGATTTACTGTGGTCAACTGGAATTTTGCCCAAGGCTATTATTAGACATTTTCCTGCTGGTCTTGGTCCAAATGCAACATCCATTTCTTGCAGATTGATAATAGTCAGGTGTATTGAACATAGAATCAATGAATTAGTTTCTTCCACTCTTATAAGTTTGTTCTTTCACTAACCCTCCAACCCACCATTTACCTCATGCTAAACTCCTATGGAGGAAATAAATCTAAATCAAATATAAGAAAATATGTAGGTTTTTTGTTTTATTTTGGTGTCTGAGTGTATAGAAATAAAAAGAGTGCCTGTGTCTTCATTCAGGCAGTAGGGGGACTTAAAAATATTCAGTGATGCAGGGCTATAAAAGGCAACTGAGAAAAAACTCGGCCCCCTACCAACAGGATCCACAGTTAGCCAGCTGCTTATCAACTTCCATGTACAGCAATGCACCAGGTGCTGTGGAGAGAAATGTAAGAAGTAATCCATAGCCCCTGACCTTGAAGATCATTTCCATTTAACAGAAGGCAGTAGTTTGGCATGTGAAAGCATACCGGGATGTTGAAATCCCCTGAGAATGTTTTTGTGAGTTTGACTCTGTTTAACCTGATATATCCAAAATATTATTATTTCAACATGGAAACAATATAAAATGATTAATTTTATCATGTAATATAAAGGTATTTTATAATCTTTAATTTTTTCTTTTTTAATATAAAGGTATTTTCTATTCTTCTCATCCTAAGTCTGAAATCTGGCGTGTATATTATATTTGTAGCACACCTCAATTCACACTAGCCAATTTCAAGTGCTCAGTAGCCACATGTGGCTTTAGAGGGAGCTCAGACACCTGCTTAGGCCTGTGGAGGATGAGCTCTGAGAAGCCACGATGATAAATACATTTCATATTTGCATAGCACGTATAGACATGTATTTATTCATAGCTTAAAAATCACTTCATATTTTTCACTCTTATATTTTCTATGCTCTCCTATTCTGTTTTACTTAGGAGGCTGTTGCAGTAATCCAGATGAGAATAAGTTTGAAGTTATGGATGAGGCAGTGGAGGAGAAACTAGATGGATATGGGAGACATTAGGAGGTAAATGCCCCAAGATTTGGTAACTGAGTCTGAGCGTGGGGCAATATTAAGGAAGACTCAGTTTCCTGGCTCTGGTGAGTGGGTGCCATCACTGAGATGGGAGCATCAGGTGACAGCAGTTTGTGAGAGTTATGTTGGGGATACCATGGCAACTTCCATTTGGTGCGGGGTCCTTTTAATGTTTGATTTTAGAACTCAGGAGAGAGTTCTGAGCTGGAGATGTAGATCTGGGCGGCATCAGCATGGAAAAATGGAAGTGAAATTGAGGTAGTGAAGTTGATGGGACAGAAATTGAGTCAAGACAGTTTCTGGACTGGGAGGAAGTAAATGGAAATAGTTAGCAGGAGTCTCAGGATACTATAGGGTAATTCTAGAAAACAGCTGACCCTGAGCCATCCCGTCAGGGGGAAAATAGAGGAGCTGTAATTAGAGCTATTAGAAGGCTCCATCTATCTGGCTGTCTCTATATGAAATCTGGTTGAATTAATCCGCTTTATCCCAGAATCTTTCCAGGATGGAACCCTGAGAAACACCATTTAAAGGGTCAATAGAGGAAGGATCATGAAAAGAGGATGGATAGCTATTTCTCAAATATTTGGGAGATCGGGGGAGCCAAGGGCAGGGTAAGTTCCGTGAAGGGAATGTCCAGTAGAACCAAATGCATCAGAGAGATCAAATGAGATAATAAGGAAAAGTCTCCTTTGGATTTAGGAAGAGGTCAATGGTGATGTTCTAGAGAAGTGGTGGGAGCAGAGGCCCAATGGCAGTAGGTTGAGGAGCCTTTAGGAGGTAGGGAAATAGGAACTTGACTGAAAGGGGAAGCAGATAGAATGTGTAGGACCCCAAAGGTGGATAAATCAGAGTTTAGCATTGAGAGGGGCTGGATTTTATTTCTAACTTCTTTCCTTCCATTCTTCCTTCCATCTATTCAGTATGCCAAAGCTTTTGGTTGGTTAATTCTTTTAAGATGAACCACTTCCACTTATATATAATTGGGAAAAGGCCAGTGGGGGAGGGTGAAATTGATGAGGAAAATTGATGAAGGGAATGACACTAATGCTGGAGAGGTTGGGCTCCAGTGCACAAGTGGAAGAATTGTCTTCAGGTAGGAAAAGAGACACCTCTCCCACCATGGTGGTAAGGAAGCTGGCCAGGATGTTTTGGGTAAGAATAAGTTACAAGTGGAAGGGTATTGAAAGTTGAAAGCCTCTCTTATCTGATAGCCTCTGTTGTCTTGGTCAAGGTGGAGGCAAAGTCAAACTGGCTTGATTTTGGCAGGTACAGAAGTGTAATTATGGGCTAGTCTGGGAAGTCAGGTCTAGCCCAGGGTATTTCCTCTCCAGAGGCCTCCAGGCTGGAGGTGGAGTGTATAGGGAAAGGTAGAAAGGCTGAGTTGTCCCTGATCAGATGTGCTAGTAATGAGAGGAAATGGATCTGTTCCCTTATGGCATCTGGGGCTCCACACCAACCCCTAATGTCAAGGCAGATCCAGATCTGGAGCTCTAAGGGTAACTGGACTGGCCCAGAGCAAAGGGCTGAGGCTTGGCAAGACAAGGCTTGGCTGCAGCTTGATCTCTGCTCACTTGCCACAGTCTCATTTCAACCTCAGCTTTGTCACTGAATTATTGTGTGGGCTTAAGCAAATCACTTCTTCTCTCTGGACCTCAATTCTATCACCCATGGTGGGTTGAAAAAAAAGCCCAGTTTCAAGACTGTGATTCTGGCTTCCATAGCTATGGAACAGAGTCTACTACCGTGTGCTCTGTTTGACCTGATGCTTCTATCAAAAATCAGACCTACCCCACTCCTTACCTCCTTTTCATTTTACACACCTGTTTGGGGGGTAAAAAAAAAGGTTAAATGATCTTATAGTAAGACACGCTGGCTAAATATGAGCAACAAGTGTTCACAAAATACTTTGGAACTTTACATTGCTGTCATACAAACCACTTCTGGTGTCTTCCGCTTTATTCTTCAGATGCTTCTTCAGAAAGGTCGAATGTATTCTGAATCCTATGTTGAATGTTCTAGTCATTGTCCAAAAAAGCCTATGTCGAATATCTTTTTAATGTGAACTGTAGCCTTCTAATTTATCGATTTCATAAATAAGCTCAAAATACTGGTATGTCTTAGAGATAGGTAGATTTGGTTCCGGACCACTGCAATAAAGTGAGTATCACAATAAAGTTAGTCATAATCTTTTTGCTGGTGGAAGGTCTTGCCTTCGATTTGTAAAAAACGCAACATCTGTCAGGCGCAGTAAAGCAAACTGCAATAAAATAAGGAGTGCTTGTACTGGGTTCTTTTTGAGGCACGGCAGTATGGCATTGAATTACAAGGGCCTTCTCTAACCGATGCTATCCATCTCAGCTTAATATTTAGGGTTGACATCCAACAGCGAGTAAGGCCATAGTTCTGAAACCCTGGCATCTTTTGCTGGTGCCCACATAAAGCTCCTCGGTGCCCCTTAGTGAAACAGATGTAGAAAAGGATTTATTTCGTCTGATCCCCTGGGGCAGGATGAAAAGGAGAAAGCAAGGAAGATAGGAGCAAACTAAGTCGTTGCAAGCTAGGCCTATTTTCTTCCAATAATCTCCCAGGTAACAGCCTCTACCTTGCTAGGATCTGATTACCCGTTGCTGGCCCCAGACCATAGCATTATTGTTTTAACATTTCTACCTTCCTCTTTATCCCAGCATGAACCAGAATGTATGAGAAGCTGAGGAAGCTGACCCTGCTTGGGAATAAAGAGAGTTTAGCACTCAACAATCTTGAAGGCACACTCAAAAACACAGTGATTAGAAAATAAAGCAGTGAGCCCTGGTAGCGTGCGCCTGTGTAATAATGTGCGAGGCCACACGGGGCCAGCCTATTGAGCAGGATTCATTTTCATATAATCCTCTCCCTCCTGCCAAAGTCTTCGACTTGGCATTTTTGTTTTCCACTCAGTAATTCACGCATATCAAACCTGACATCAATATAAAAGGATGCCGAGGGTTATTTAAACTGGCATTTAAGAAAAGTAACAACAACGACAACAACAACAACAACAACAGCTTAATAGAAGCATCACGAATGATGTGTACAGCCTATTGCCAACCAAATGATGTAGAAAGCCTGTTCCTGGTACACACAGGCTTATATGCTTCATCTATAATGTGCCTATTCTTGACTGCAGGCACAGTCGCATAATAATACTAAATTCTATTTTATGTCCAAATTGTTTATTTATAAGGTCAATTGTTCTATGCCCGGTTCAAGGCTAGAAGTCGCACTCATTTTTTTCCCATGGTCAAGTGGACAAATGGAACAACTATTTATAGTGCACACTGTGTTGTGCACTGTGCTGAATGCCTTACATGTGTTATCTCATTAAACCAGGCTGCAGACCTGTGAAATAGGGATTACTATTCCCCTACCATAAGTAAGGAAGCCAAGAATTAAGTAATTCCCCAAATATCAAATACTAACTGAGAAAGCTAGGATTTAAAATTAGGTTTAACCAGCTTCTAAAGCCCCCCATTTCCACTACACGCAGTTCTCCAATCAGCAAGCAAAGAATCACCTGCTCAAGCTCCCAGGTGGTTCAGAAGTAAAATGTGCTGGTGTGCACTTTGAGAAATGTGGTATTTAGCTTTCCCATGTCACATTTTCTACTTTCAGGACCAGGAGTGGAAACAAATCAGATATCTAGGCTCTTTGTAATGAATTTAGAAATTCAAAGTAAATATTTTTGACCCAGCGCTTCTACTCCTAGGAAATTTGTACATAATGGCCATCAAAAACTAATACTAGGATGTTCTTAGCAGCATTATTCTTAATAACCCCAAACTGGAAACTGCCCAAATGTCTAGCAGAAGTAGAATGGATAAGTAAATTGTAGTATATTCACCCAATAGAATGCTACACAGCAATGAGAATGAAGAATCTACAACTGCTTGCAAAAATATATGGGTGAATCTCACAAACAATACTGAATAAAAGAAGCCAGATACAAAAGGAGGGACACTATGCGATGCCATTTCTGTAAAATATTTTTAAAGTAGGCAAAGCTAATCTATGATGTGATGTTAGAAGTCAGGGTAGTGGAAGGAGTACAGGAAGGATGCTGGTGGTGGTTGGTTACTTTATCTGGGATGCTGTGGATATTCAGCTTGTGAAAGTTCATTGAGCTGCACACTTAGGACATGTGTGCATTTCTATATATATATATATTATGCTTTAATACAAAGTTTAAAGATATTCCAACCACAATAATGGAGAGAAAGTACACTACAACATATTTTCCATTTTTGGACAATTCTGGTGAGCTGATAGATAACATTCTGTGGTGTCAGATCTTACCTAAAATTATATAGCTTTTGGCCACTAACAGAGCTTCAATGTGCTCAGGCCTTCCAAGGGGTCAGTATATTTAGCCCCAAAGAGAATATAGGTGAGCCCTTGAACTAAACTTGCCTTATTTCTAGGACCAGTTAAGCCCGAGTCAGGTAATCTGTGAATTAAAGTCCATGGCACCCAGTCCATATGCTTTTTCTAACAATGGCCTGACATTGGAGGAAATCAGCTTCTAGACTCAGAAAGAAGTGGATGGAATTGGTTAGCTAGTAAGAGTGCCTAAGGATAATCCTGCTGTAGGGAAAATTCTAGAAAAAAAAAAACTGGCTTCAAGCCATCTGATCAGTTGTTTTAAAGGAAAGAAAAATAGAAGAGTTGTAATTAAAGCTATTTATTAGAATCCTCCCTATATTTGCCTACCTCTATATGAGATCTGCTTAAATTAATCTACTGTATCCACAGTCTTCCAGGATGGAGCCCCGAGGAACAACATTTAGCGAGCCAATAGAGAAAGGGTCATGAAAAGAAGACGGGTATTTCTGAACTGCATGGGAGATCCAGGTCCATGAGCAAAGCAACCACCTCTGGTAGTTGCACTTACAGAGTGTTTCTGTGAAACACTGTTTTTATTAAAGAAGTCATCCATTTTGTAGGATCAGTCTTCTTTGGAAAATCTTTCTTCTTTGGAACATCTTTTGCGGCTCAGAAAAAAAAAAAAAGGTTTCATTATTGAAATAGCAAATACCTCAAGCTGAGACATGTTAGAAATATCCATACTTCTATCTAACCGTATAGCAAACCTCCTGCACTGCATAATTTGTTCTAATGCTTGTTTCTTCTCATCTTCAGCAATATTTTCTATATGTCTTCTAAATATATTTGCTGACAAAGGAATGCATTTTAGTTTGCTATCAATTTTTTTCCTACACATTAGAGCCGCCAGTTTTACTGTGGCATGAAGAGCAAGTGTTTCTGCAATGGTATGAGACTTTTGGTTTTCCTCTATTGAATTATGGAAACTCGAAAAAGACTTCTAAACCTTTATCATTCCGTGTAACAGTATTTTGCAAACTGCTGGAATGAGTATCATATATCTTGAAACCTTGCTGAAAAAGTGAGAGGCTTGTTTAATGTTCTGGATGCTTCATTTTTAAGTATCTTGGTAATTACAATAGCTTTATGCCATCTTTAGCTAATATCTCAAGGTACAAGATATGCTCCAGGTGAGGTTCAGTGCTAATGGTAGCAGATATTTCAAATAGTCTTTGTGATAATTTTCAATTCAGCTGTCTCCTTGTCAAGTGTGATTAGGTGGTCATTGTTCATACCACCTGGTCATGTGGTGAACATGGCACTCATTGCAGGGAGTAGAAGGGTCAGCTCTGCCACTTTCCTGTTGTTTACCTCTTCTTGTGTTATCTTTGCTTCCCCGTTTCATTGCAGGAAATGTTTTAAGTCACCTGCTGATCTTGTGAGTATTGGTTTAGTTGAACTAGATAATGTGATCCATGAATGTACTTATCCAGATCCAGGTGAGCTGCATTATGTTGCAGTAAGCTGAAAGTACATGAAAATGTCAAGGGACCCAGGTCCTCCTTTTCTATACTACATCTTGCATTCTTCCTTGAAGACACCTTATATATTTTCTGTTGACAAAGATGGAGCACCAGTGTAAATCCGTATGTTAGAAATAGATAGTAGTAATGCTTCCTTCTTTGTTTGTTTGTTTTTTTAACATGAAAAATAAATCTAAGTGTTGCTCTCTAAAGGATTGTTTTGCCTATTCCACATTAGAAAACCTGGTCTTACTATTCTAAATCTTGCTCTTGGATCCATCCATGAGGGAGAGAACTTCATTTTCAGACTGCATGTTTGGCCCCATGTAGAAATGCTTTTCTGAACTGCTTTTTGGTTCTGGGGCTCTGCCTCGCACGGAGGGTGCTACTGAGATAAACATAAAAAATGGGATTGTCTTTATGGGGGGAGGAGCTATTGTTGAGTGTATGGTGTCACTACAAAATCACTCCACCTTCCCCTTATGGAGGCACCATGGGAGGAATTTCTGTAAAATTCAACATCAGGAAATGCTGTGCTTCTCCTTCATAGCTATTTTGGTGTTTTTGCTTAAGGACGATATTAACTTTATCTTTTTCTTTGCTTTGACTGCTGGGAGCTGAAAGCCATTTAGTGGCTCACCTCTTTGAAATGTTGATGGACCATGATAGGCATTCCTATGTGCTCATTGTACCCCTGACCTTTTTTTGAAATCCATATTTCCCCCCTTACCCCATATCTTGCAACTATTATTTTAAACTTTCAAATTTTGTTTTAAAAGTCACCTGAAGTACTTCGAGGAAGGAGATGGGATATGAATAAGATATAAGATTGTTACTGATATTCATTATAAATTCTTTATGCTCAGTTGCCTAAGGAAAAAAATGATTTAGGGTGTGGAATTTTTCAACTCTAGGTAAGGATGATTATTTTCTGTTTTTAATGGCATCTGTGCATTTCATGAATCTAAGATGCCATTAATTATAAGATGAACTTCCATTTTAGAGGTGTTAAAATGTCAGAAAATTGCCAATACTGATTTTTTAAAGTAATTAATTTTTTTTATAGTGACATTGGTTAATGAAATCCAATAAGTTTCAGCTGCACACTTTAACAGTAAGGCATATATATATTTACACTGTGTGTTCGCCTCTCATAATTAGATTTCTTTCTGTCACCACATATATGACCCCCTTTACTCCATTACCTCTCCCCTTCCACTGGTAACCACTAGTCTATTGTCGATGTCCATGAGTGTTTGTTTGTCCTGTTCATTTGTTGCTTTTAGATTTATATCCCACATATAAGTGATATCGTGTGATTTTCAACTTTTTCTATCTGGCTTATTTCTCTTAGCATGATTATCTCGAGGTCCACCTATGTCACAAATGGCAGTATTTCATCTCTTCTAATGGCTGAGTAATATTCCATTGTATATATATATATACCACAGCTTCTTTAGCCAATCATCTGTCATAGGATACATCGGTCGCTTGCATGTCCTGGCCACGGTGAATAATGCTGCTATGAACATCGGTGTGCAAATATCTTTTTGGATATGGGTTTTCAAGTCTTTGGGGTAAATACCCAGTACAGGGATTGCTGGATCATATGGTAAATCAATTCTTAGTTTTTGAGGAACCTCTATACTGTTTTCCATAGTGGCTGAACCAATTTGCAGTCCCACCAGCAGTGTATGAGGGTTCCATTTTCTCCGCATCCTCTCCAGCATTTGTTATTACTTGTCCTGTTGATTATAGCCATTCTAACAGGTGTGAGATGGTATCTCATTGTGGTTTTGATTTGCATTTCTCTAATAGCTAGCCACGTTGAGTATCTTTTCATATGTTTGTTGGCCATTTGTATGTCCTCTGGGGAGAAGCGTCTGTTCAGATCCTAGGCCCATTTTTTGATTGGATCGTTTGTTTTTTTGTTGTTATTGAGTCATATGAGTTCTTTGTGTATTTTGGATATTAGACCCTTATTAGAGACGTTGCTTGCAAATATATTTTCCCATTCTGATGGTTGTCTCTTTACCTTGTTGGCGGTTTCTTTTGCTGAGCAGAAGCTTTTTAGTTTGATGTGGTCCCATTCATTTATTTTTGCTTTTACTTCCCTTGGCTTTGAGGTCAAATTCATAAAATTCTCTTTAAGTCCAGGGTCCTTGAGTTTAGTTCCTATGTTTTCTTCTATGCATTTTATTGTTTCAGGTCTTATATTCAGGTCCTCAATACATTTTGAGTTAATTTTGGTGTGTGGTGACAATACTGATTTTAAGACAACATTTCTTGTAAGACTCCCTCCTAATCTCAGAAATGTTAAAATGTGGAGGGAAATGTACATTTTAGAATCAATGAAATGTGGTATTATTTATAGTACTGAGAGTCTTCCACGTATTTGAAATCCAGTGCTGTGGGTTAGGAAGGTGGACGCATGGGGGGATGGGGGATTACAGCATATGGGTGGTTAGCATTTTAAGAAAGTCTGTATTCCTAGGACATAATTCTGAGCCCTGATTGTTGGAAGGGCAGTAATTGCTAGCCTGACCTAGATGTGGCTGTTCACACATTGGTTTTAAAAAATAAAGGGACTCTAGGCAAAGTTGGAAAATGCATTTTTAAAATGCTATTTAATATAATTTTTAATTGTGCTATTGTTTTGCTTTTAACTAACTTCAAAATACTTGTTCACAAAAATAGAAAAAACGGGCAAAGGACAGATTATTCTCAGAAGAAAACACGAATGCCTAATAAACATTTGAAAAATGTTCAATCTTTCTTGTAATCAAAATAATGCAAATTGAAACAGCATGATACCATTTTTTGGTCTATAAAATTGACAACAACAATACTCAATGCCAGTGAGATGGCAGCAAGATAGGTGCTTTCATACATTGTAATGTGAATATAAATGATACAGCTTTTGTAGAAAGTAATTTACCAATATATGTTAAAATGTTCTTCAAATATTTATCTTTGAAATGTTCATACCCCTTATCTAAGTAATTCAGCTCCTAGACATCTATCCTAAGGAAATAATCAGAGGTTCAGAATTATGTTTAGAATGTTATTTATATTAGTAAAAAGTAAACAACTTAATATTTAACAACAGAAATATTTAAATAAATTGTGGTTTTTCTATTCAGTGGAATCTTTTACAGCTATCAAAATTAGTGAGAGTTTCATGAAAATATCTGTACCTTCTCATTTTGCTGTGAACCTAAAAATGCTCCAAGAAAAGGTCTGCTAATTAAAAAAATACTTAGGCTGAAGACTATTTAGATGATGTGATAAAATAATCATGATACATTGAGTGAAAAAAAACTGTCTATGCAGTATTAAGATTCCAGAGTTGTTAATATGTATATATGACATATCAGAAGGCCAGAAAACAAATACAGAAAGCATTAACAATGATCGTATTTGGGAGGTAGAATTCTTGGTGAATTTTGCTATCTTCTCTTTATTTTTGTAAATATTTTGTAGTATATACTATGATGATGATAAGAAAAATGGATAAGTGCATTTATTTGAGTTTAATCTTTATTAGTAATCTTTATCAATGATCATTCTCTCTCCAGTTCTTTCCTTTGTCAATAATCATTCTCTCTCCGGTGACTTTAAATTTCCCTATTTAACAAATGTTTATTGAGGACCTTCTGTTATGCCAGGTATTGACCCAGGAAGTAGGGATATAGCGGTGAATAGGACAGACTCAGGCCCTGCTTTCTTGGAGTTTCCATAGTAGCTAGGGGAGACTGGCCATAAATATACAATGTTTCCTCATCAGACAACTAGGACCTCTCTTCAGCCTGCATTTGTGCCCTTAGCTGAATGAATGAACCTCGTCGAGTGGCTTTAAAGATCATATATATTCTGACAGCTTCTTAACCTGTATCTCTGGTTTAGTTCCCTGTCCCGAATTCCAGACTTGCACATCCATCTGCCTCTTGAACATCTCCACTTGGAAATCTAATAGACATGCAAACCAAATGTGTGAGAATGGAATTCTTGATCTCCTCATCCCTGTCCCTCCCACTATCAAACCTATTCTTCCAAGGTCTTTCAGATCTTAGGGCAATGAACTTTCAAGTTCTTTAGGCCAGTAACTTTGGAGTCATCCTAAATCCTCTCATTCTTTCACACTCTGCATCCAGTCAATCCCAAATTTTATTTCTTGAAAACCTATCCAGAATCTGACTACTTCTCACCACTTCCACAGCTTGTCACCCTGGCCCCAGCCTTCAATTACGCTTGCTTGACTATGATACCAAGTACCTAAGTGGTTTTCTTGCTTCTGCCTTTGACCTCTTACAGTTTATTCTCAGCACAGCAGCCACATGGTCCTGTTAAAACGAGGTTAGATTATATTACTCCCTATTCAAAACTCTAATGTCTCCCATCTCCTTAGAATTAAAGCCAGTGTTTACAGCATCCTAAAAACCCCACACTACTGGGTGCCTTTCATCCCTTTCCTTCTGCCTCACTTCTCTGCCCACTACTGTTCCTTTTTTCTCACATCTCTAGACATACTGGCCTTCTTGTTATTCCTGGAAGAAGCCGGACATGCTCCTGCCTCAGGGCCTTTGCACTTGCTGTTTACTCTGCCTGGAGTGTTCTTTCGCTAAATAGCTCAATTGAGTCTTTATATATTTACATATATATCGACTTATTTGGCTATTCTATTTATAGTTATACCCCCAACATGCCCTATCCCCATTCCTTGCCTTATTTTTATAGCACTTAACATCTTTTAACATACTACACATTTTGCATTCTTCTTTGTTGTTTATTATCTTTAAGCATCATAATGGCAGGTTTTTTTTTTCTTTTGCCTGTTTTATTCCCTGATGTGTCCTCAGAACCTAAAACAGTGCTTGGCACACAGCAAGCTTTCAAATAGTGTTTGTTAAATGTTGAAAAAAATAAATAGTGGGTAGATCCTATGAAGACAATTTAAATTGTTTTTAAAAGTTTGAATGAGTTTTAAATGTTCTGTATGCCTGAGAATAATATAATTTAACAATTAGTTTATAGATAATTGTTATTTTTCAAAGTATTTCTCTTTTCCTGTTAGACACTTCTTTTTCTCCATATTTGGGGCACCTGATCCTTGATTAAGTTTTCTACATCTCTGAATTCACGGGAGAGGAAATAATTCACTTTTCAATTGATCTCTGTGCTTCTAGCATGCCTCGTTGACATCTGCGAGCTAACATTTATTGAGGTGGACATCATACTGTTGTATATACTATATCAGTCAAGGCCCAATCAGGACACAGATGGCTTGTTCTAAAGAGGAAATTTAAAGGTAGTCTAATAAAAGGACTATTTATAAAGGTGTGGGCAGGGTTTAAGGAAACTTCAAGGGGTAGCATTCCCTCTTAGGCATGAAGGGACAAGGGGAGAGTGTGATTATCAGAACTTCGCAGAGCCCTCTATAAAGAGGGCCCCCTTACAGGAGCTATGGGTTTCAGTAAAAGGACAGAACCAACATACTGCCTCCTAGAATGTAGGAAGCCAGGGAGACAAATACCCTGAGCTTACTCTTGTCCTGCCCTCTAGTGTTTTGCATGCTTTCCATGGACCCAACACAAGTGGAAGCAGGAAGGCAACAGAGCCCATTGGTGCAGTCTATATAGGAAGCCATACAGAGAAGAGAACGGTAGGAGGAGAGTGGATTCTGGAGAGGCAAAAGAGGATAGTAATCACTCACACATTGTTTCATTTACTCCTCACCATAGCTTCATGAGATATATAATTTTTATTATTCCCCTTTTATAGATGAAGATACTGAGAGAAAGGTTAAGAATCAGCAATTTTCTAAAAACCCAATTTAAAAAATCAAATGGATATTGAATAGTGAACTAGGATTTGAACTCAGGCATGTCTGACCGGATTGCCCCACTGTAATTAAGGATAGCTTAGCTTAAGCAAGCAATTATGTGGTGGTCATCACCATCAGCAGACTATGCTAAATTCTGATTGGATGATTAGCTTGCTATCTGCTCCATCCAGTTGTCAGTGATGCATATTGCATAAGAACAGGTTCTACTGACCATTTTTTATACTCAAGTAATGCTGGCATTGTACATTGTATATAGTGCTTAATAGCTTTTGTTTTAAGTAAATACTTGACAATGTCCAATTAAACACATTCTGCTAATGAAATGCTCAATATCTAATGTCTTCCCCTTTAAAAAGCCTGATGGGAATATGGCTTTGGTATGTTACTATGGTGCAGTTTTACATAATCAGAACTTGCATGACAAACGGGCAACATATTCACATGCAGTGACTGGATGTTCTGAATCTTTAATAAGGTAGGGAGAAGTTTAATTGCAGTCTAGCTCTAAGTCTATGGTCTTTCAAGGTCCCTGCACATGTGAGGTCCAGGGTGCTGGGCCAGGGCTTTTTAACCTTTTAAACTCCTCGCTCCTTCTGTCAAACATAAAAATTTCATGTGCCTCCCTAATCCGAATTTGTAATATGGCTTCCTAGGTGGGTATAGTCTCTCCTCTCATGATCTCTACACGTCCAGAGGCTTCATTTTTATGACTTGTGCATTGAATATGGCTTTTCAAACTAATACCTTCTCCCATTCTAAAATGGCCACCCTTCACCTTTAGGGATTGCTGCCCCAGAGCCAATTCTGTTCCTTCCTTTCTTATTTCTCTCCGCTATTTATTCACCCTCCAACCATCTAGATCATATGAAACACAGAGCATGTGCTAGTAGACACTTAACAACGTGAGCTGCCCCTTTCCTCCTTTCATTCTCAGTTTCTGTGCCAGGGTAGCCTTAAAAGAATCCTTCATCTCTTGAGCTAACTTTAGTGGGTGTCAGATCCTTTACACCAGGACAGTCAAATTAGAATACGCAGCTCGTAAGTCCTGAAAAGGGGATTTGAACCCCAGTTTTGTGGCTATGGAGCCCCTGCTCTTGTCACCACACTCTTTTTCCATATTACAAATGCTTCTCTGGTTCACTACGGCCCACAAGGTCACCTTAATGTATCTGAAAAAAAACAAAAAACAAAAAACAATAATGGACTTAAATTTCCTGAATCCATGTCCCAAGTCTTGGTCTGCTTTCAGGTCCCTGAATGGGAGGGTGGGGGTTAAGAAAGTCTCAGGCATTTGGGAGGTCTCCAAACAACTCTGGGGCAGGATGCCAGCTTCCAGGGCGGAAGGTGCTACAATGGGAAGAGGGGGGGGAGGGGTAGGGATGGAGCGGGAGGGGGCGGGAGGGGGCAGGGCAGGATCAGTTCTTGGCAGTGCAGAGAACGGGTTGGGGGCTCCTCCAGGACAGGACTGGTCTTATCCCTACTTCTATCCCTAGTTCTAAGATAGTGCCTAACATACATTTGAAAGAGTGAGTGAATAAATGAATAGCAGAAGTGGGTCACAGCCCCTCTTCAAATGGATGGATCATTTTGCAGTTGAGCCTTTCCAGGTCGAGGAACACCTGTCTCTATCTCTAAGAAACAATCCATATCCAACAATATGAATAATGTTTACAGTGAATCATCAACTTCAGCTTTAAAAATACCAGAGATGATGTAGTGATGATCATGGTAATGACATAGTTCAAAGATTACAAATGGACAACTCTGTATTGCATTTGCTCTGTTTACAAAAATACCGCTCGCTTTGTCTTTCTCTGTCTGGAGAGAGTGAGGTTTTCATTTTAAGAGGCTGACTAAAAAATGCAGAGCCACTTCCTGGGCGGGCTTCCAAGTGACTACATCTTTCTCACAGCAGCTCCCCAGAGCCCCAGCCCCAGCTGTCTGGGGCGGGGCCTCCAGCCATTGGTGGCTGTTGGAGCTACCACAGGAGCAGTTATCTGCAGCCCGCCAGAAATGCTGTGCTTTTAGGCCCTCCCAGGGAGCAAATAACATCTTTGGCCTTTGCACTGAAGAGACATCAGAGTTTGTGATTGGCCACACTGGTGTGTGTGAAATACAGGAGATGTCTGCCACAGTGCTGAGTATGCCATTTCTTCCAGCTGAGTGCCCTAGGGTATGGGTAAGTCTTAATGCTTGAAGGCTGCTCTTGTTGGTTGTGAAATGTTCAAAGCTGAGCATTGTGACTTTCCAAGGACATGACTTGGCATATTTCTTAATTCTGCTGAGCCTCAGTTTCCTTTTCTGTGAAATGGAGATGGCATTGGATCCTATACTGTAGAAGGGTAGAATGCCTATAGAAGGATCTAGCCATCACAGGGTGTTGTGAGGCCTAAAAGATAACATATCCAGAGTACCTCATCTGGTACCTGGTGTATAGTAGACACTAAAGAGCTCTTATTATTTCTGAAGCATCAGTCAAAAAAAGGTTTCAGCGACATTGTCCTTGTTTTCATTTCTAACAGTACAATATTTCTCTGAAAGACTCAGTGGATATATTCTACTTCTGAATCATACCTGTGTAGCCAACAGAAATAAAACTTCAGGGGAAGTTAGTGCCAAAGGAAAGTTTGTCAGACTATATTCCCTTTCTCTTTTTCCCTTCTAGACCCTGACTGCACCTGCCCCATTTGCAGATGAAACCAGCTGCCAGTGCCAAGCACCCCATGAAAAACTGACCATTGCTCAGGCTCGCTTAGGAACACCAGGTGAGGCTGTACTTCTTGTTCTCCGAATGGGCCCTGCCTTGACATCCAAAGTAGCAGAAAGGCCCAACATTATTCGAGCAGCACTCACTTTCAATCGGAGAGTTGAATTTAGAGATATAGCACAGCACAAGAAGGATAAGTCTAACAGTAATAAACTCAGCAAACGAAAGTAGCCGTGTAAAAGGTGCAATGGGGAGACTGGAGTTGGAGCCCCAACTCTGTCATTTTTATAGCCTTCCAAGAACAATCTGAATCTGTTTCCTCATGTGTAAACAGGGACGATGATAACCTGCTTCACAAGGTTTTTGTGACAACTAGGCTCGGTTAAAAATATCAAAGCCTTTTTTAAACCATGAAGGCTTATACAGACCTAAGCTACTCTAATTATTATCACTTTTAAAAGTCTGTGTTTTAAAAAAATTTCTCCAAGTGCACCTTAAATTAAAGCTTTTTACAGCATCTCATCAAAGATATAACAAAACAATGTTGAACAAAACGTTGGACTCTGCTCTAGCTGTTTGTTTATTTGTCCACTCCTTTTGTGTATACCAGGCTGGATAGGGAAGAGATTTAAAACGAACTATATATAAGGTACCATCTCTGTTTCCCAGGAGCTTCTCTATAATTGAAGAGACAAGACAACTAGATATAAAATAAAACCCACTAGCAGCATGCATGCATATGCTTACGGGTTAAATTCTGCAACATAGACAATAACTGACAGTTTTAAGAAGGGCAGAGTCATTTGGCCTGGAGCAGCCAGACAACAGCTGGTAATAGACCTTAGCTGATCCTTTTGGGAGAAGTAAGATTTGGACTATGTGGGCAGAAAATGGAACAGTATTCTGAGCAAGTGGAACAGGAATAGCGAAGGCACGGAAATAGACAGCTGTGTAGCAGTAAATGAATGGCATTCCAGTTCGTTGGGATGGAGTGGAAAATAAGACTGGTTAGCAGATAAACTTTGAGCCATTTAAGATGGCTCAAAAACAAACATCCCAAATTCAATAGAATCCATTATCAGTTTTCTTAATGATAATAACGATGGATATTTATTAAGTGTTTACTATCAGTAAGTTCTTTATATGTACCATGTCATTTCACTGTCACAACTCCATGCGCTTGATACTTTTAGTATTTCACAGATGAGAAAATAAAAGCTTTAGAGAAGCTGAATGTGCGCAGGGTTATTCAGCTAGTAAGCTGCAGTGGTTCTCACATTTGAGCCTGCATAAGAATCACCTGGAGGGCTATTGTTAAAACACAGATGGCTGGGCCTCACCCGCTGAGTTTCTGATTCAGTCCAACTGGGGTGGGACCTAAGAATTTCCCTCTCTAACAAGTTCCCAAGTGATGCTTCTGCTGGGGGAGGAGGCAAGAAAACTAAAATGTTAAATCAGGCTACATTCAGAGACTGCAATATGCTGATCGGTCCTGCAGCCGGGCCACAGGACACCTGCAGAACAAAGGAAGATTTCTGCTGGGATTTCTAACAACCCATTTCCCCACATTGTGAAGGGAAAACAGGAAAACAGAGTCTTAAGTTGCTCTCTACACAAAATAAAATCGTTCATTCCCTCTGTCTAAAACCATGGGGAACCTATGGATCAAAGGCTGGGAACTGCCAGCAGGCCTTTCACGCTACATATTCTTACCTTTTCACGCTGCATGCCCTTATCCTTTCTCACTGTATGGCCATTCTATCAAAGGAAAATGGGTAAACAAAATCTTTACACTGTATAGCAGAAACTAAGAATGACATATAAACTGGATTCCCCGAACACTCAGGGTCCCTCTCAGTGTCTTTACTCTGTCCCTCGCCATCACTGTCTCTGTGCCTTTCTCTGTCTGTCTCTGAGTCTCTTTTAGGCTCTTTCGCTCCCTGCCTCTGAGAGACCACACTGTGTCTATGGAGTGTTACCCCTTCTCACTAAACTTTCCTTTTGACTCTAACTTTGGCATCTTTGAATTGTTTCTTGTGCTCAAAGAATCCTCTCTCTCAGTGCAGGCCGACCAGGGGAAATTCACCCCGTCCTGTATCACTTGGAGAACCATTCCTAAGTGGTGAAGCCGGGATTTCATTTCAAACCTGTTTGTGTTCAAGTTTGTTCTGTAATCACAATACTCTGCCTCCTCTTTAAGATACAGCAGGTTCTCGACTAGTGTTGTTTTTTTCAATGTTGTTTTGTGATATCGTTGATGAGATGCTGTAGGAACCTAACTCTTGTTTATGTCAATTAGCCTATGGTAAAATTGATTTCATTATACATCGCTTCACTTAAAGTTGCAGAACCTATTGACGATGTTAAGTGAGGACTTTAGGTTGGAGAGAAGTTCAGAGAGCGGGACAAGTTAGTAAGCTTTTTTTGTGGCTTCCTTTGAGAAAGCAAGAAGTGGCTTGGGGCAGCTAAAGTTCGGAGCAGCTAAAGCAATTGTTCCCAGATTTTGGTGTGCAAAGAATCAAGTTTGTTAAAGAAGCAGGTTTCCTGTCCTCTGTCCCCCTACCCCTAAAATCTGGGATGAGGCCCAGGTATCTGTATTTTTAATGAACGGCCCAGATAAATCCAAAAGATGAAATGAAAGTCCAGGTAGTTATGAAGCGAACGAATTTGCCCTAAAGTTAAAGGACGAGCCACAGGCCCAAGAGAAAAGGACCCTGCTTTTCAAATGAAAGGAAAGGGAAGTCAAACTTACTCTACATCTGCCAGGTGCTCTGCCCTGTATTCTGTCTCATTTAGTCTTTGCAAAAACTGCGTGTGATGGTTATCATCTTGTCCTTTCTACAGATGAGGCAAATGAGACTCGGAGAACTGAAAAGTTACTTGTCAAATGTCCTAGCTGACTGGGTAGAGCTAGGATTCAACCCCAAGTCCCTTTCACCTCAAACCCCCACTTTGTCCATCACAATGGGCTGCCTGCCCTGTGGAGCACCGGTCACAGCAGACCACGGAGCTCATTGAAAACATACTCAGGCTCTGAACTGGAGGGTGGAAGGTATGTTAACAAGACAAACAGTAGCACTGATCTTCTGCAGTAGCGGGGCTGTCTGTCATGCTCACTTCTGTATCACCAGCACTTAGAGGTATACTTGTTAAGTACTGTGTGCTCAGTAAATATTTCGTGACTGAATGAATGGATGGAAGTTTAGGACAAGAGAGGGAGCTTGTCCTGTGGAAGTAGAATCAGAGAGAGTTGGTCTGATGCTTTGAGCCAGCATCAAACTAATTGGGTGAGATTTGGCAGCTGCGTGTTGTCTAACTACCAGGCAGTTTAAACCCCAAGAATCAAGCTAGAATATGATGGTGGTGTATTTTCAAATACCTGTGTCACTACAGGAGGAGGGAGATGGAGCAAAGGCGAACTCAATCTTAGAAGGGACATTCTCCTCCCTCCCCTTTTTTTTGGAATCTCAGGCAATGACCCTGGGAAGTTATCCAAGAGAATTTGTGATGTTGATGGCACCTGGCCCAGGAAACTTCTGTTAGAAATTCCTTTATTTAGAACTTCTAATATCAGCATTAAAATGTGACAGGAACTTAGTTCTTTGATTACCTAGAAGGCACATATTAGTCTTAGACCTGGCTCTGACAGCCATTGTTTTATTAGAGCAGTGGTCCTCAGACTTCAGTGTATTAAGAATTTTCTGGAGGGCTTGTGAAAGCGGACTGCTTGGCTCCACCCTCGGAGTTTCTGATTCACTAGGTCTGGGGCAGGGCTGGAGAATCTGCATTTCTAACAGACAGGTGACATCAGCATCAGTCCCTGCTGATGCTGATGTCACCTGTCCTGGGACCACACAGCAAGAACCACTGCTTAAGAGTAACTAGATCCAAATATCATGCTAAGTGAAATAAGTCAGATGGAAAAGTAGAGAACAATATAATTTCACTCATATGTGGGATATAAAACTGAAAGCAACAAGCAAACAAAAGACAGGCAAACAAACAAAAACTCATAGACACAGACGACAGTTTAGTGGTTACTAGAGGGAAAGGGAGGAGAGGAGGTAAATAAATAAGGGTGAAGAGTGTCAGATATAGTGATGGAAGGAGACTTAACTTTGGGGGTGAACACAGTGTGATATACAGATGATGTATTATTGAACTGTACACTTGAAATCTATATAATTTATTAACCAATGTCACCGCAATAAACTCAATAAAAATTTTAAAAAAGTAACCATGGGTAGTGGTTGGAGGGAGTACCAGGGAAATTATTCAAAATAATTGTTGGAGCATTGTACTGGTACTAGAAAAGCTCAGAGCATTTTAAAAAATCTTGCTGTTTGACCACTTTTTAAGAAAACAAGAAAAACAACGTTACTTTTTTGAAGTGTTTGGTAATTTTCAAGAGTAGTAAGCAATTACTTTTTTGTTGTGCTGTCTTGAGCATTCCATCAAAAAGACAAAACAGACCCACACTTGGAGTTTATAATGTGCTTCAAGATTATAGTTATAACTGAAATCTTTTACTATCTTCTTTACTAGCCCTATTTTATGATTTAATACAGTTGCCTGCAATATGTTTTGCAATCTTAGGTCTGCCCAAACAGGGGCTGGCATATACATTCTAAAAGAGGTAATGACAAACTCTGTTCAACTCTTAGCTCCTGGACATTGTCAGTGAGGTCACAATGATGATGAAACATCAAGAAAAACACTAGAGCGATCAGAATGGCACCTTTGATCTCAGGTCAACTAGTCCAGCTGTGGAGCTATGAAGCTACAGGGTTTAGTATGTATTTCTGAGACAGAGAGAATCACTCCTCTGTCTTGAGGTAAAGGAAAATAGTCCAACTGATTTTTTCATAGGTCCCTTTCTGTTAAAGTTGACTTTTTTTCTTAAAGGTAAACTCAATTCTGATTTCCTGTGTTCCTTCTCAGAAAGGGGATCTGTATTATTCTGTTTTCACAATGTGTAGTTTCCCAAATTCATCTTTTTTTCCCCAAATTCATCTTTCAGGAGCTCCCTTAATTAATTTTGCCTTATTTATGTGCAGCCTCTACTATAATTTACTTAATTTTTCTTTAAATGTACTCTTTTTAACATAAATTTAATGTATTTAAAAAGTAAACATCAATCATCATTATTTATCAAAAATGGTATCTCTGGCTATAAGTAGAAGAAAATTATAAAGTTTATATAAAACTACTCTGTAAACGTTATAAAATACGTAACTGTTAGATTTTAAAAGGTTAATTTCTGTGCCACCTTTTTTCCACATCAGTTGTACACGAAAACAATACTAGTTACCATAACTACTGGGCATTTAGTCATAGTTTGGTTGTGTGACATTGGGCAAGCAGCTTAACTTGGCTCACCTTCCATTCGCCCCTCTGAAGTGAGGATAGTAAGTCCATTCTCCCCTATCTCCTTCACAGAGTTGATGCAAAGATTGAGTGAAATATATGGGCTTTGTAAATCATATGTACTTTTAAGGCATTGTTTAAATGTAGGTTGTTAATAGCCATAATAAAAAAAATGAGTAATTAAAATAAATGAATGATCATCCCTTTGTTGTTGCCTGAATCTGAAGCTATACTAAGAAATGCCATAACACACCCCACAAAAATGTGAATTCAGATATAATGCAGTTGGTGATTTCTTCCTTTCTGGCCAGATGGTAGGTGTGTGTTTACAACTTTTTAAACAACTGCCAAACAGCTTTCCAAAGCGATCGGACTATTTTAGATTTCTACCAGCAATGTATGAGAGTTCCAGGTGCCCACCAACACTTGGTATAGTCAATATTTAAAAAAAAAATTCTAGCCATTCTAGGGGTATGAAATGGTATATCATTCTAACTTTACTTTGCATCTCCCTAATGACTAGCGATATTGAGCTTATTTGCTATCCATGTATTAATTTCTTTGGTGAAGTGACTGTTCAACTCTTTTGCCTTTTTAAAAATGTTATTTGTCTTATTATTGATGGGTTTGAGAATTCTTTTATATTCTAAATGTAAGTCCTATATCAGATATATATTTTGCAGACATTTTCTCCCTATTACGACTTGCCTTTTCTTTTTTGAAAAAATGTCTTTTGAACAGCATAAGTTTTAAATAAGGTTCAATTTATCAATATTTTGGTGTTATAGTGTGTCCCTTTTGGGCCTTACTTAAGAAATTTTTGCCAAACCTAAAATCACTAAGATTTTCTCCTGTTTTCTTCTAGAGATTTTATAGTTTTAGCTCTTACATTTAGGTCTATGATTCATTTCCAGTTATTTTTTGTATATGGTGTGAGATGTGAGGTCAGCATAGCCCCCTTCACTGTTTCACTTACTTCTAAGTACTGAGTAATTTATAAAAATTTGGAATGTAAGATTCAGGAACTTAAAACAATCAGATTTTGCCCCACAGTACTGTACCATAGTCATTATTTGTATCCATGCTCCTCAAGCAAATATTTAGCATCATTTTGGTGTTATGTGTAGTTTGTTATATTTAAGTTATTTGAAGCATGGTAATCAATGTGTGGTATACAGACATACATTTTACCAGAACATCACATTTATCTGATATACTTACTCTGACCATTTAGGATAAATAGGAATTTACTTGAAATACTTTTAAATTTTTATAATAATCTGCAGGCAGAGTGTGTAATGCCATTGCATTCATTTTCTATGCTGCATAACATATCACCACAGACCTAGTGGTTTAAAACAATGTGCATCTATTATGTTGTGATTTCCATGAGTCAGGAGTCCGAGCCTGGCTTAGCTGAGGTCTCTGTTTGGAATCTCACAAGGCTGCATTCGAGGTGTCACCCAGGGCTCAGTTCTCACCTGGAGGTTTGACTAGTGATAGATCCACTTCTGAGCTCACTTAGGTTGTTGGCAGAATTTATTTCCTTGGAACTGCAAGACCAAGGATCTAGCTTCTTGCTGGTTATCAACCAGAGGCCACCCTCAGCTCCTAGAGGACACCTGCAGATCTTTGCAATGTGGCCCTCTATGTATCCCTTCTCACAACATGGCAGCTTGTTGCTTCTTCAAAGCCACCAAGGGAAAGTGAGTCAGCTAGCAATATGGAATCTTATATACTGTAATATAATCATGAGAATGACATCTATCATCTTTGCCAGATTCTACTCATTAGAGGCAAGTCATAGGTCCCACCCACACTTAAAGGGAGGGGATCACACAAAGGCGTGAACACCAGTAGACAGGGATCACTGAGAGCCACCTTAAGGTCTCTCCGCCATGGACACGAAATAGCTGTGCTCTAACTTGTGACCATTGCCAAACCCCCAGCTTCACAGGCCAGTGCTTCCCAACTTAGATGCTCTAGAGAGTCCCCAAATGCTGAAAAGGGTATCTAGAAAATCCTCAAATAAAAGATGAAAACAAATAAACATGCAGAATAACTAAACAAGCCACACTATTTAAATTTTTTATTATGGATAATTTCAAACATACACAAAAGTAAAACAATATAATGAACCTTCATGTGCTTGTCACCCGTAACTAACAGCCACCAGCCCATGGCCAGTCTTGTCCCATGCATGCCCTCATCTTACTCTTTCTTCTTGAATTATTTGGATGCTAGGGCTTCCTATTGTTTCATATGTTTATAACTTTTTAAAATAGCATAGCCACTATACCATTATGTCACCTAAAAATTATCAGTAATTCTTTAATATCAACACATATTCAGTGTTCTAATTTCTAATTGTCTTATGTCATCATTTATTTATAGTTTGTTTGAACCCAAATCCAAATAATATCCATATATTAGAATATGTTGGAACGTCTTTTAAATCTCTTTTAATCTGCAGGTCTCCCCTCCATCTCACTTTCGCATTTTTTCTTGAAGTTTATTTTTTGAAGACACAGAGTTCTTTTTTTTTTTTTTGATTTTACAGAGTTTCCCAGTCTAGAAATTGCTGACACATTACAGTTTGTAAAAGTGAGCTTATTGCAAAATCAACTCCACAAATACTGTTCAAGATTTACTAAATGGCCTTTTTCTCGGTAATTATGTCATCTTTCTTACTTTTCTTTCCTCCCTGTTTCCTGAATCCATTTATCTTGATCACCTCCGAATCAATAACAAAAAGTTCTGCAAAACCACCATCTGTTTTCCCCTGGGGTTTATATCTTAAAACAAATTTTCTTCAATTGAATTCAAATTGAATAAGAGCATTGAAACCAAGGATCCCTCATTAGGCAGTTTGTTATTTCAAAGCATTTTCTATTTACTGTGCCTTATTTAGAATACAGGATAATCCTGTGAAGGCAATTCTGTTTGTTCAAAATGGTGTATAATTGGAAATAATTGCAATTCCCTATCTGACATAAAGTCTCTCGAGATTTTTTTTATTAGAGAAATTTAATTGATTAGAAACATTTTACCATCTGAATCTATTACTGTAACATTTCTTTTAATTTATGTTCCAAATTAATAAGAAATAATCAGGAAATAATCACAATTTTAAATCTAAGTCTTAAAGATTATTCAACTGAAGTTTGAATTGATTTCCTTTTTATATTTATTTTTATAACACCAGTATAGTACATGCATATAGTTTTGAAAAGTCACTAAGACTCTTAGGCTTATACAAAAAAAATACAGTCCCTTTCCCTACCTGCCCTGCCCCTGAGTCTTATTCCTTCTCCACAGGTACTCAGCACTTGAAAATCAACTTTCCAAATGATGACATCTCTCATCCACTGTCATTGCTTTTCTTATTCCCTCTGCCCTTGAGAAATTGTACCTTTTTAATTCTTTCTCTGTAATTCTTGTGGTGTTTGGGAGGAAGTGGAGATATGTGTGTATGTGTTCAGTTTGCCATTTTTAGCTTGTAGTTTGCCATAGTTTCACTTTTAGTTCTTTCTTTGGGAATCCAGAATGGTATAACAGTTGGTACCCAAACCCTCTACTTCACAATGTCTCCCTCTTATTTGAGGGGATGGGTCTTTGGGTTGGCTCAAAAAAAGTGTCATCCTGCAGTTTCTAGTGCAGTCTCCTGGCTCTCAGGGGTCTGTGTTGAAGTGTGTTCCTGTTCCTCATGGAATGGCACTTCTCAGAACACTGTATGCCATTGTGAAAGTGTCTGTTGTGGCCTCTTCACTCTTGACCTTTCTCCTTAGGAAGGACTGTAGTGTTGGTCGCTTGCCTCTAACCCTGAGCACCATCCCAACATGTAACTTTTGTACCCTTCAGAGGGAAATTAGCCCTGATTTGTAGCATTTGCCAGTTTCTGTGGTGTAAATATTCCTACCAAGGCTGATTTCAGGCTGCCAGTATGACTTGGAGTTGGAAAGAAAGGTGCACAACTGTCTCTTAGAGCATTATGAGTTACTTCTGCCGAACACTGCCTTTGGGAACTTCATTCACAACTGCCAGACTCAAGGATGAAGTCATTTATCCTTTTCATTGAGCTCCTCAGTTACTCCTGTCTTGATATTCCCACTGGCCTGACTCTGCCAACTGTTTGGTTATTCCTATTCTGTCTGAATTTGCCAGCTCAAACACTTGAGACTCTACTCTGGCTCAAGAGAACTCCCCAGAGCTCTGTGTTTGTCTTTCCTGTTGTCGAAAAATGTATGTTCTGGGTCAATCTTAATTTTGTTATGTTTTTACTCTGCTTTGATGTCCTCAGGAGAACCTTTTTAAAAAATTAGTTTCATGCACTAATATGAAACCGATGGTACGTAGACATTGTGTTTTATCCAAGTAAACTTTCTTACAGTGCTATGCTGATGGAAGAATCAGGCAATTGGGATTCCTTATTCTGCAGTTCTGTCAATGATGTTTTCTTTTTTTCACAGTTGACAGGCCCGTCAGAGTATATGCAGATGGAATATTTGACCTCTTCCACTCAGGCCATGCAAGGGCACTTATGCAAGCAAAAACACTGTTTCCCAACAGCTACTTGCTGGTAGGAGGTAAGAAGTGCTTTTTCCCTTTGTCTAGAAAACTCCTTTATAAAGTGCTTCCTGAAAAGGACCGCTTTCAGAGTTTCATCATTAAAATCCCACATTGTTAATGCTCCTAATTTAGCCCATACTGGCTCACTTGTTCATTGCCTGAAATTTAAAATGATGTTTAAAAAACCATAGGGGAAATTACATCATGCGATTATATGCTACTGATCCCAACAGAGAGACAGACTAATAATACCACCAAGGGTAACTGCTTCATGTTTTCCATTAGTGCCTTTCTTCTTGTGTTTGAGGCATGATTCAATTTATATTTCTAAAATTTTCTAGAGAGTTAGGAGAAAAGCAATATCATTCTGATTTCAAATCTTGCTGAGCTGAAGGGGTTCAGAATGATTAAGGGTAAATAAGGTCATTGTCTATTTCCTTTCTGTGACCCACAGCACTTAGGACAATGTTGTGCTAACATTAGTGGCTTACAACAGCCCTAAATAATTGGATTTATGCACAGTGTGTTAAAGAAATGGAGATTTATATACCCAAGTCATCTTGGTTCACAATGAAGGAACTGACTTATTTCATAAGCATGCAGAGAGAGAAGGGTGATGATGTGGCTTGAAATTTTCCTCCTCCAGAAGGCCTACAGATTTCAGTTTGGGTAAAAGGGATAGTACCTGACTAGGGAGACCTGTATCTCACCTCTTGTAGCATATCCTTTTACCACGATCAGTTTTTATGGCATTACATGAACTAGGCACCATCAACTCTTAGACCTCTACTGTGTGAATAAAGGTGCTGGTAAGAGGCTAGGTATCTGGTTTTTCTTTTTTTTTAAGTATTTTGGTATCTTCTGCAAGTTTTAAACTACATTTTGGATATTTAAGAGGAACTCATCTTCAGATTTCCCTGAGGATGGTGACCTTGTGGTTATTGAATAGAATTCTTTCCAGAAGGAAGAGATGGTAAAAGGCAATGGTTACTGGATGAGTCATGCAGAGGGAGCCCAAGGCAGGAAGAGAACCCATCTCTTGTTCATTTCCCTGTATCTCGAGCGGAAAACCATGTCTTCAGTGAGTACTACCACCTGGGATCTGGTCCTAAGCTGCCAGGGCCCTGGGGAGACCTCTGCAGTATTTGGGCTTTGGTCATTTTAAGTTTGTAGGTAGTTAGGTGTAGGTCACACTTAACAGGAACACTTGCTATGTCCCTGGGTTATTACATCAAAAGTAAGATCGAAGGAAATGTGCAGCTTTCGGTACATTCTTATAAATTGGAGAAAGCAGTAAATTAATGTCAGCAGCTATCTAGGTCATTAGGCAATAATGATTTCGCTGATTCACCGAATGATTCCTTCATTTAACAACTATTCATTGAGCATCTACTATGTGCCAGGCATTCTTCTGTACACTGAGGATGCAGCCATGAACAAAGCAGACTGTGTCCTCAGAGAACTTAAGAGTCTCAGGAGGAGGCAGACACTGCCCAGTAAATAAGTAAATATGTTAACAGTGGTACTATGATGAAATATGAAATATAGGGTAAGGGGAAAGAGTGACTGGTCAAGGAAGGAGGGATGTTTTAGGCAGAGGGAGGTCAGGGGAGGCCGCTCTGAAGTGCTAGCATTTGTGCAGAGACCTGAGTGAAGTAAGGGCACACAAAAGCCAGAACATAGAACTTTCTCTGTGCAGCGTTCTTTTCACCAGTCAAGACGATAATGTTGGGACAAGTGGAGAAGACATAGCGGCTATAGCAATATATTATTTTATTGATTTGTATATCCTAGGGAGACTTTTCATAAAAGCACAGATAATGTAATACTCAGAGAAATTAATATGGACAAGAGTTAAGAGCCAAGAATTAAAACAGAAGAGAAGGAAAAAACTCCAACAAGAAATCCTGAACTTAGCAGCCAAGGCAAAACAAAAGGAGCCACACAGTTATTTCATAACTCTCAAATGCTAGAGCTGATATTGCTCCATTAGAAAGAACTTGCTTTTCCTGCCCTGAGTTCTAAGATAAGTGTTTAAGAGGGTTGCTGCATAAGGGGCATTGAGTAATCCAATGAATGGTGTCCTCTATGGCAGATTTACAAAGAAATGCAGATAGATTTCCCCCCAATGGCTAGTATGTGGGTTCTCTGTGGAAACCAAGGACATGTTAAACTAAGATTACTGTTGAGACCATATCTTTTGCTAGGTGACAGGGACTAGGGTATGCATGGAATATGAAGCAATACTACACAAAGCTGTAAAGAAGTGGTATGTAGACTTTTGGAGACGGTGACAGAGTAAGCGTGGAAAACCACAAGCAACATAAACAATAAATAATGAATAAGTTTAATGTTATTTTCTCCACCGATTTCTTATTATTCTATTTTAAATAATTGGATGACAATACTATGAAATATTTTAACTACTCTATTAATAAATTCAGTGCAATACTATATTTCATGGATCTCCACTAAGTAAATTATATTTGATTCTAAGTCTGTTAAACAGAGTCTTCAACCTCCTCTATGTCAGCAGACTTCTGCAGGGGCATGGTTTTAGAACTCAGATCCCATGAGTGAAATAGCTAGGGTGAACATGTTTAGGTAAAACTATGAACAAGAAAAAGTGCAATCTTTTTTTGATATATATAGTAGTTGCCTGCCTCTAAAATTCAGCATTGATCACAGCAATTCTAGAAATACTTTGTGATTATATGTAAAACAAAGTCAGGTTCTAGACTCAAATAAACATAAATAATTATGCACAAACATTTAGAAATCGTGTGAGATGTGAGAAAATTCTTATGTGAGGCTGTGCCATACATTGCAAGATGTTTCGCATCGTTATCGCCCTGCTAAATGGCACCAGATGCCAATAGCTCCCTCTGATCATTATGACAACTAAAGATGACCCACGATTTTCCAAAAATACTTTCTAGGAAATGATAAAGCCCTTGTTGAAAACCATTGTCTTAGACTAGGAGTCTTCAAACTTTGTTCCCCACAATCCTTAAAAGAATGAAAAACTATACCTTCTTGCTTTTTTCATTCTAAGTTTAAGTAGTTGTAAAATATGCAATTTCTAGAATATTGTAAATGTTGACAATTTCAAAAAAATTAATAAACTTTTTTTTAGGGAAATTATACATAACAAAATTTACATAGCAAAATTGAGCAGAAAGTAGAAAATTCTGATATACCTACACCTGCATAGTCTCCCCCATTATAATATCCTCCATGACAGTGGTACATTTGTTATAGTCTGTGAATCTGCATTGACACACATCATTGTTGCCCAGAGTCCATAGTTTTCATTAGAGTTCACTCTTGGTGTTGTACGTTCTGTGGGTTTGGACAAATGTGTAATAACATGTATCTACCATTGTAATATTGTATAGAATATTTTCACAGCCCTAAAAATCCTCTGTTCTCTGCCTGTTCATCTGTCCCTCCCCCCAACCCCTGGCAACCATTAATCTTTTTATTGTCTCCATAGTTTTGCCTTTTCCAGAATGTCATATGGTTGGAATCATACAGTATGTAGTCTTTTCAGATTGGCTTCTTTTACTTAGTAATATGCACTTGAGGTTCCTCCATGTGCATATTCTTCTCATGGCTTCATAACTCATTTCTTTCTAGCACTGAATGATACTCCATTGTCTGGATGTACCACAGTTTATTCATTCACCTACTAAAGGACATCTTGGTTGCTTCCAAGTTTTGGCAAATAAACAAAGCTGCTATAAACATCCACGTGCAGGTTTTTGTACGGACATAAGTTTTCAATTCATTTGGGTAAATATCAAGGAGCACGATTGCTGGATCTTATATGTTAAGAGTATGTTTAGTTTTGTAAGAGACTGCTAAACTGTCTTCTAAAGTTGCTGTACTATTTCACATTCCCACCAGCAATGAATGAGAGTTCCTGATGATCCATATCCTTGCCAGAATTTGCTGTTGTCAGTGTTTTCTAGTTTGGTATTCTAACAGTTATATAGTGATATCTCACTGTTTTATTTTGCAATTCCCTGATATACGATGTTGAACATCTTTTCATACGCTTAGTTGCCATCTGTATATCTCCTTTGGTAAGGTGTCTGTTCAGATTTTTTTGTCTATTTTTTAATCAGATTGTTCATTTTCTTATTGTTTTAAGAGTTCTTTATATAGTTTGAATAACAATCCTTTATCAGTTGTATCTTTTTTAAAAAAATTATTTTTATGGTGATATTGATTAACAAAATTCAATAAGTTTCAAGTGTACAATTCAATAGGAAGTCATTATGTATTGCATTGTGTATTCACCGCCCACAGTTAGATTCAGTTGTATCTTTTTCAGATATTTTCTCCCAGTCTGTGGCTTGGCTTCTTATTCCCTTGACATTGTCTTTCGCAGAGCAAAGTTTTTCATTTTAGCTAAGTCCAGCTCATCAATTTGTGTCTTTGATGGTTTGTGCTATTGGTGTTGTATCTGTAAAGTCACTGCCATACCCAAAGTCATCTGGGTTTTCTTCTATGTTATCTTCTAAAAGTTTTATACTTCTGTGTTTTACATTTATATCTATGATCCATTTTGAGTTAATTTTTTGTGAAGGGTGTAAGATCTGTGTCTAGATGTTTTTGGTTTTTGTGTGTGTGGTTGTTCAGAGTTCCAGCATGCATCATTGTTGAAAAGAATCTTTTCCACCGTGTTGCCTTTGCTCCTTGGTCAAAGATCGGTTGACTATTTATGTGTATCTGTTTCTGGAATCTCTATTCTGTTTCATTGATCTATTTGTACAGTCTTTTACTAATATTACCCCTTCTTGATTACTGTAGCTTTATAGTTAGTATTGAAGTTTAGTAGTGCTAGTCTTCCAACAGTAATGTGTTTTTATTTCAAAACCCACTTGTTCATTGCTAGTATATAGGAAAGTGACTGACTTTTGTACTATTAACTTTGTATCCTGCAACCTTGCTATAATTGCTTATTAGTTCTAGATTTTTGGGGTCAGTTCTTTCAAATTTTCTACATAGGCGATCATGCCATCTGTGAACAAAAACAATTAGTTCTTTTCCTTCAATCTACTTTTTTTATTTCCTTTTTTTTTTTTTTTGGTCTTATTGCACTAGCTAGGACTTCCAGTACAATGTTGAAAAGCAGTAGTGAGAAGGGAGACATCCTTGCTTTGTTCTGATCTTAGTGGGAAAGTTTCGAATTTCTCACCATTAGATATGATGATAGCTGTGCGGTTTTTGTAGATATTCTTTATCAAGTTAAGGAAGTTTGCCTCCATTATTAGTTTGCTGAGAGTTTTTGTCATGAAGGGGTATTGGATTTTATCAAATCATTTTTCAACATCTATTGATGTGATCATGTGATTTTTCTTCTTTAACCTGTTGGTGTGATAGATTATATTAATTGATTTTCAGTTGTTGAACCAATCTTGCATACCTGGAATATATCCCACTTGGTCATGGTGTATGATTCTTTTTATACATTGTTAGATTTGATTTGTTAGTATTTTAAGAGTTTTGCATCTATATTCATGAGAGATTATTGGTCTGAGTATATCTATTTGGTTTTGGTATTAGGGTAACATTGGCTTCTGGAAGAGACTGTAGAGAATTGGTACAACGTCTTCCTTAAATATTTGGTAGAACCTATTTAGGCCTGGTGTTTTCTCTGTTGGAAGGTTACTAAATGTTGATTCAATTTCTTTAATAGATATAAGCCTATTCAGATTGTCTGTTCTAAGGTGAATTTTGGCGACTTCTGTCTCTCAAAGGATCGGTCTGCTTCATTTAGGTTATCAAGTTTGTAGGCATAGAGTTGCTCATAATATTTATTATCCTTTTAATGTTTATGAGATCTGTAGTAATGTCCCTCTTTCATTTCTCATATTGGTAATTTGTCTTTTCTCATTTTTCTTAGTTAGCTTGGCTAGAAGCTTATCAATTTTATTGATCTTTGTAAAAAACCAACTTTTGGTTTTGTTGATTTTCTCTATTGATTCCTGTTTTCAATTTCATTGATTCTGCTCTGCGTTTTACTATTTCTTTTCTTCTGCTAACTTTAGATTTTATTTGCACTTTTTCTAGTTTCCTAAGGTGGAAGCTTAGATTATTGATTTTAGGTCTTTCTTCTAAAAGATATATACAGTCAATGCTATAAATCTTCCCTTAAGCTCTGTTTTTCCTACATCCCACAAATTTTGATAAATTATTTTCATTTTCATTTAGTTCAAAATATTTAAATATTTCTTTTGAGATTCAGTCTTTGATCCATTGTTATTTAGAATTGTGCTTTTAATCTACAAGTATTTGGGGATTTTCCAGCTATCTTTCTGTTATTGATTCTTAGTTTAATTCCATTATGGTCTGAGATCACACACTGTATAATTTCTGTTCTTTTAAATTTGTTAAGATGTTTTATGGCCCAGAATGTAGTCTATCTTGGTGAATGTTCCATGTGAGCTTGAGAAGAATGGGTATCCTGTTGTTGTTGATTGACGGTGCTGTTGAGTTTAACTATATGCTTACTCGTTTTCTGTCTGTTAGATCTTTCCATTTCTGATAAAGGGATGATAAAGTCTCCAGCTATAATAGTGGATTCATCTACTTCTCTTTGCAGTTCTATTAGTTTTTGCATCATGTATTTTGACCCTAATAGGCACATACACATTAAGGATTGTTACGTCTTCTTGGAGTATTGACTCCTTTATCATTATGTAATGCCCCTATGTATCCTTGATAACTTTCCTTGCTCTGAAGTCTGCTCTGAGATTAATGTAGTTAATCTCACTTTCTTTTGTTTACTGTTAGCATGCTGCTTCTTTCTTAATCCCTTTACTGTTAATTTATCTGTGTTTTTATATTTAAAGTGGGTTTCTTGTAGACAACATATATTTAGGTCTTCTTTTTTGATCCACTCTGACAACTCTATCTTTTAATTGGTGAAGTTAGACCACTGATGTTCAAAGTGATTATTGATATAGTTGGTTTAATATCTACCATATTTTTTCTGTTTTTTCTATTCTTTGTTTTCTATTTTTGTCTTACACACTCTTTCTGCCTTTTGTGGTTTTAACTGAGTGTTTTATGATTCCCTTTTCTTTCCTTTCTTAGCATATCAATTATATTTCTTTGCAATGTACATTCTAAATTAATCCAAGACCACTTTCAAAGAACACTTTACCAGTAGTGCAAGTACTTTATGATAAAATATTTCTAATTCCTTCCTCTCATCCCTTGTATTATTGTGGTCATTCATTTCATTTATGCGTAAGCATATATATGTAATACATACCTGAATACATTGTTGCTATTATTATTTTGAACAAACTGTTATCTGTAAAATGAATTAAGAATAAGAAAAATGAAAGTTTTTGTTTTATCTTATTCATTCTCTAATGTTCTTTCTGTCTTTACATAGATCCAAATTTCTGAGCTATACCGTTTTCCTTCTCTTTGAAGAAATTTAAAAACATTTTTTGCAAGGCAGGTCTACTGAAAACAAAGTCCCTCAATTTTTGTTTGTCTAAGAAAGTCTTTATTCCTCCTTTCCTTTTAAAGGATAATTTTGCAGAGTACAGAATTCTAGATAGGTAGCTGGGTTGTTTTCTCTCAACACTTTAAATATTTCACTCCATTTTTTTTCCCTTTTTTTGCTTCTGTTGTGTCTGTGGAGAAGTCAATGTAATTTTTATCCTTGCTCCTGTATAAGTAAGGTGTTTTCTTCTTCTGGCTTCTTTCAAGATGTTTTCTTTGGCATTTATCCTGGTTTGGTGTTCTTTATCAGTTAAATGAGATGACTTGCATCTCATTTGTGACTGAGTATATTATTGCTAAAATGAGACATAGTTTAACATTGATTTTATTTGTATTTTTTTGTTATAGATTTAAGTGGTGAAATGTTTTGTTCACACAAATATGTAGATGGGAATAGAAGTAGTTTGTTATAGTGATGCCACCCATTCTTCGAACTCCTGAGTTATTTGCCAGGTATCACAAAAATGATTTATTATTGTCATCAAAAAATTTTAATGGCCTATCAAGTGATAATTTGTTAAGATCATCTTTCACATTTGTTGCAAGCAATGGATTAGAAATGACCTGACCTTCAAGAAGATTTGTTTCCAAGCTATTAGAATCATTTGCTTTCTCCTTTTCTGGGAAGTATAACAAAAAGGCTTTACCAAGACTTATCAAATGACTCTACTTACAACCCTTACTCTTTTACTTGAAAGCAACTTATTCAACCAGATATACTCAGAAAGGGTTGGGGAAATGGAAATACTGGTAATTTCATTATACCATTTCCAATCCAATAATTTTTGATAAAATGCTTTTTTCAGTTGCTTAACACTTAAAAAAAAAAAACCACCTAGAGCTGCAGTTTTAGCTTGCTAAATGTGCAGAAAACACCATCTAACCTAATTGGCAAAGCCGGTCCTCCTTGTCAAACCTACTAAAAACCTAGAAACCAAGAAAAAGTATTTTCAATTCAAATGTATTAATGTATTTCAAGAAGCTTTATAAAAACCACTGAGAAATAAATTATAGAATGCATTATATAAAATAGAAGCAGTCAAGATTTAAACGATGTAGATCTAATTGATAAGTTACAAACGAGACAATAAATCAATGTGCTTAATTTATAGTAATGCAATGTAATTTATAGATAAAATTATATGATATTTGTAAGGAGAGGAGTATGATAAAAAAAACATGTTATTCCTTCTCTAAATATTGATGTGTGTGTATCAAACTCTAGTGTTTGATTTGGGGAACAATTACATAAAATCGAATATAAAAATCAGAAATAACCTAGTTATCTTTATTAGACACCATGGTTAATATACAACTAAAAGATAATTTTTCTGGCAGTAGATATTTTAATTTTTGTCATGAGGAGGTAGAAAATAAACATTTTAGAAGATAATATGGGATAAGGATTGTCTGTAACTAGAATAAAGATTTTACGATGTGAGTTGATAAAATACATTTTTAACTTTCTTTTTAAATAGTGCATATTAAATATTTAAAAAATCATGTAAATGTTTTATCCACGTGTTTATTCCAATGTATTTTGAAAAATTTGATAACTCCAGAAAATATTCCAGTTATAGTTCTATGAAGCAGCAGTACCATCCTATACAGCTTTGGCTATTGAAGTGATTTTTGAAGTGAATAGCTTACTCTTAAATAAAAGATAAAAGGCATTTTTGTGATTCAGTATGAGTATTGAGACTAGCTAGAAAAATGCTTACCCTTAACTACCTGAAAAGGCCATTTTTAGCATTGAATATTTCTTTCCAATGCTCCCTTTGCCTTGAATTCCTGGGCCATATCCCTCAAGATCCTGGTCTTTTGACAATAGTCGGGAGAAGGAAGAGGCAAAGCTGTTAGGCAAAAATTTGCCTTATTCTGTGTTTAGTTTATAACACTCAGCTTCACCTGTAACAGAAAAGTGTGCAAGATAGAGAAAGATAGGAAGTTTTTATAGGTTCATGGTACTTCAAAGAGTCATTAAACCAGGTTTCCGTTTGGTTTGGCTGGAAATCTAAACTCTTCGCCCCTTGCGATGCAACATAGTAAGGTTTGGATGGTGCTTTTCTTTTATAAAATGGTATAAAGATGGTTTTGGACATAGAGGCTCTTTTGGGCCTATTAATGTTAGGAAAGGGTACTCTTGGAAATCGAGGATCTGGAAATTAATTCCTTTAAAGCTACCTGTGCTTGAATACCTTTTGAAAAGTGTATCCTCAGGGGTATGTGTGCCCTGGTTTGAAGACCATTGCCTTAGACTATCTTTCCTGAGTATCACAAACCAACTTAATGTCAGACAGTTCTATAATGAGGAAAGTTAGGGAGCCCCTTACATAAAGGTATTCTGTGTTGTTGGTTGAAAGGCTGGCTTTTGATATTATGTGTGTAGTTAGCAAATGAAACACAACGGTGAGTTGAAAGAACCTGCTGTATTAATTGTGGGCCCCTTTGCAAATCTGCAGGTAGATTTGTTGTAGGAATTCCCCTGGGTGGAGCAAGGGTTTAGCTCATTAAATCACTCGGGTCTGGACAAGTTCACAGACAGTTACTTGCTTGAAATAGTTGGTATTTGGCAGAAATAATTGATTCAAAGAACAGAAACTGTAATAACTGGAGGTACTACTTAAAGTCTACTTCTCGACCTTAGGCAGTAACAGACACTACAAATTGCCATGATTTTGTGCTATGATTATAATACCTGCATTTCTAGCTTTTAAGCATGTAGCCAGTAATAATTTGAAAATTCTTTTATGCAAACGTGTTTTGTTGGTATTATTTTACTTTATTTTTGTTTGTTTGTTTATTTATTTTAATGCCTACAGCACCTGGTCTTCCTAGGTGGTCTCCCATCCAAGTACTAACCAGGCCTGACCCTGCTTAGCTTCCGAGATCAGACAAGATCAGGCACGTGTTGGTGTTATTTTAGTGAATTAAAACTATGCAATTGTAAAGCTCTTTTTTCTTCATTTTAATTTTAAATATCAGTCATTTAAAAATAAGTCAAGAAATTAAAATTTATATCAGAGTTTCTTTTCCCTAAAAAAATTTGTTTAAGGGTATGAGTCACCAAATACCCACTTCTGCCTCACAGGAGGGGAATAAATAAAACGGTAAACATAATACTACTCCTACTATAGTAGACATAAATATTACTCCATAAATGTGGGTTTATGCTCTATTGTATTTTAATTGAAATTAAACAGTGCTCTAAGACTCCATTTTGCCTGACTGGTAGGAAATTCAGTTTCAGTTCTTGTTGGGCTTTCTTCAGCTCCCAGAGTCAAATAAGATTCCAAAATGTTTATATAAACCAGAGAGGGGCTTCTGTTTTCTAGCACTGTTTTTGCACTGCCTTCATCATCTAGTCCACAAAATTACGAGAAGGGAGCAGATCCACTGCACCTGTGCACGGTGAGGCACCTGTGGTCTGTGCCCAGGTGGAATCCCATTGCCCAAGTCAGCATGTCCCTCTGCCCTAGAGGCTCTGCCACTGGCCCCTCCTGCTTGTGGGCTCCTCAGACCTTTGGTCTCTTCCTTGTTTGGAGGAATGTTCTCTCTCTGTCTCCTTCCTTACAGAATCCTCTTCCCTCCGCCCCGCCAAGGATGTCTGGCTTTGGAGAAACAGTAGCCAAGAGGCCAGGTTGTCTACCAGCAACTTGAACTCCACAGCTTCTGTGAGGGAGTTTGTACCAAGAGGCTGGGCACCTACTTGGAGTGAGAGCAGTGAAAAGACAGATCCTAGAACACAAATGAATATTACCATAAATGGTCCTATGTTTCTACTACTATTAATAAATGTCAAATGTTACTGGGCATTGCTCTCTGCTCATGCAGATGGTCAGATTTAATTCTCAAAACTTAAACCGTGTTTTAAAGACAGACAACTGAGGCTTAGAGAGTTTGAATAACTCTCTCAGTAATAAGTAGCAGAGCTGGGATTAGAACCCAAATCTGTTGGGCTCCAGAATTTAACCCCTATGTTATATTTTCTCTCCTGTAGGATACTGGTAATATTGTTTTAATTTAAAAATTTTTTTCAATTACAGTTGACATCCAATATATTTGTTTCAGGTGTACAACACAGTAATTAGAAATTTATGTAACTTATGAAGTGATCACCCCAATAAGTCTAGGGGTACTGGTAATATTTTTTTCAAGCACAGTGATCTGCCAGGATAGGTTAGCTGCAGCGTGAGCTCCCTGATAGCTCAGTGAATTCATCCACAGAACACCATTGCTCAGAGTTCTCCATCTGGCTGTCAGAGTGCATTTGCCAAGACTCAAGAACAACAGTGCTGCTTTGGGCGTAATTAATGTTTAGACAATAACTGGTCAGCATGTTCAGCTGCTTCTTGAGGTCACTCCTGGGATATGAAAATAGGACCCTGTATTGGCATAAACAGGATGTTTGTTTTCTCTGTGCTCTGTTAGGAGGCCATTATCTTGATCATCAAGATGTTATACCAAATTGCTCAGGTGCCGGTTCAAAAGGCGGAGGTGGGGTGGTGGTGGTGGAATATGGCTCAGCTTAGCTTTGTGTTGTTTAAAATAGAAAATTGATGGATCTGAAATCCATTTCTGCTTAATATGATTCTTGAGGTAGTATTTTAATAAAGTCGTAAAAAGAACATTTAAAGTCTTAGATCAATTTTTAAATTGTATAGCTTGGCCCATAAATAATTCCTATTTATGGAGCGAAAAGCTAACAGTCAGTGAATCAATACATAACCTAGTCATTATGGCCCTACTCCCTGCCTACCCCTGACAGCTGGGCGTGATGGGTGATTCAAAACCAGGCTGGACTCTTTCCTCAAGATGTTCATAATACGCTTCAGGGGCTTTCGAATGTTGTATGCATTGGAATCTTCCCTGAAGCTTGTCAAAAATAGAGCTGCCTGGGCTCCACTCTAGACCCACTCACTTCAGACGGCTATAACAAGATACTACAGATGGGGGTCTGGGAAGTCCAAGATCAAGGCACTAACATGGTTTCCTGGTGAGGGCCCTCTTCCCGATTCATAGCTGGTGACTTCTTGCTGTTTTCTTATATGGTGGAGGGCGCTAGGGATCTCTCTGGAGCCTCTTTTATAAGGACCTAATCTCATTCATGAGGATTCCACTCTTGTGACCTAAGTAGCTCCTAAGGACCCACCTCTGAATATCATTACCATGGGAGTTAAGATTTTAGCATATGAATTGGGGAGGGGGGACCATTTAGACCATAGTGCCCACTGAATCAAAATCTTGGGGAGTAGGGTCTGGGTATCTTTATATTTGACAAGCTCCTTAGGCGATTCTGATATTCATCAAGGTGTTTGAGCCAGCCATGTGGTTGATGGTGTTTTAGTAACATATAAACCACTACACTGTTTTCTCTATTGTACTGTACTGTATATATGTCTATACAGCATCTCAGGAAGTATGTATAGGAGATATATAGGCATACACATATGTATCTGGACACACATCAGTGTCTTATTTGCATTTATAGTATTGAAATACGCCTGCAGATAAATATACATCTATTATTTTAAATCATAGTAAACATTTATCGAGCATCTATATGTATCAAGCAGTGTTAATTCATTCAACAGATATTTGTTAAGTGCCCTCTATGAGCCACCAGAAACTGAAATGGACAAAAGTCCCTATCCTTGGGGAGGGGATGGGGACTTCCAGTGATGGTGGAGGGAATGCAATTTAGAATAGGGTGGTTGGGGAAGACTTGAGGGAGGAGAGGGAGTAAGCATGTGGATATTTGGAGCACAACTGTTCCAGGTTTGGGGAACAAGAAATGCAAAGCCCTGATCTAAGAAGGAGAATTCTTGGTGGATTCAGGAAACAGCAAGGAGGCCAGGAGCTGGGACAAAATAGCCACAGTCAGAGAGGCAAGGAATGGGTGGAGCTGTGGATCTTTTAGGAGCCCGTAAGCCTCTGGAGGAGTTTGGCTTTTACTCTGAGAGAGATGGGAAGGGTTCTGAGCCTAGGAATGACACAGTCTGACAGGTTTTAACGGGGTCATTCTGGCCGATGAGAACAGGCTGGAGGGAGTGGGCAAGGCCAGAATCAGGAGACCAGTTAGGAGGCCACTCTGCAGTAATCCATGGGAGAGATGGTAAATGTGCCGGGAAAGGAGCAGTGAAGGTGGCGAAAAGAACGTGGCTTCCAGCTGCATGTGAAGGCAGAGCTAGCAATTTTACTGATGGATTAGATGCAGGCTGTGTGAGGGCTGCAGTAGGTTTTCCAAGGATGCCAGGCCTGGCTGCTGGCTGTACTTTACTCTGTGGCCAGATTTGGTTCTGGATGTGGGTTATGATTTGGTTCTAAGAAAATGATCATATTTTGGTTTTTAAAACAAACCTTGTACACTTAAAATTTGTAAATTTATTGTATGTACATAATACCTTAAAGAAAAAACAATTCATCCTAAGTAGTCGGGGTCTGACCCTTTGCAGCAAGCCCCTCACCAGGATACTGGCAAACAGGGACAGTACCCACGATGACAGTTCTTCTTGATGTGTAGGAAGGCTCTGGAAAACTGCCTGGGCCCACAAAAAATATATATTCTGAATAGGATAATGAATAATATTTATTGTTCCATTTATTTCAAAGCACTTTTATGTAAATCCTCAAAAAATCCTTTCTGAGGCTGATAGTGGAGGATATTATTATCCACATCTGAGGGTTTAGGAACCTGAGGTCTAGAGAGGATAAGAGACGTGGGAAGGATTAACTTTGCTAGAGCAGATCTTCTTTTATGAAGTCATTTTATGACTTTCTCCTCTCGATTGTGTGCCTGGATGTGTAGTGACTAGACCTCAATCCAGGAACAGAAGTATGTTTGTGCACACACGTACATGTGCATGCACGTGAATCACTTGGGTTACTAAGTACAACGATCTAGTAAAGGAATTGGAACTGATTGTTCAAACCTTCTATAATTCATGCCCCTTGGTTCCTCTCCTTCTCTCTCTCTTCCTTCTCCATCTCTTCATTTGATCATTTTGTTTCTGAATAGTAATTTTCACTGAAGGTTGGGCTAGGGAAATAAAAAGATATGAAAGTCACATTTGGTAGTGTGGAGAATAATTTTAATAAAAACTGCAGTGGAGAATGCAGTTGTAATTAGCACTAAAATGAAATTCTGAATTGCTAGTGGATTTCAGCTTGCTTCATTTTCCTGATCCTTTGTTCCTTTAAAAAACTGAGTTTGATTATGCCAAGCACCTAGCGAGACTAAGCTCCCTTTGTCTTGCTAAAGAAGCCATGTCTGTGCTGGGATGGCTGTGAGCAGGGCCTGGGACGCCTAACAGCATTTAATGCATTTGCCTGTTTCAGTTTGCAGTGATGACCTCACTCACAAATTCAAAGGTTTCACCGTGATGAATGAAGCAGAGAGATATGAAGCTCTCAGACACTGTCGCTATGTAGATGAAGTCATCAGAGATGCTCCATGGACACTCACGCCAGAGTTTCTGGAAAAACACAAGGTACTTATTCTTCCATGTTCTCTGAGTAGCAGAATTAGGAAGTATGGCTTGGTGGCCAATGCCCAGAAAACCCAAAGAGTCCTCCAATTTCTAAAAGAGATAACTTCAGGAATCGTCACGTGGTGTCACTTGATATAGCACCTCTCTCCTGCCCCCGTATGGGGACTTGTATCTTCTCACTCCTTCGATGCGAGCTCTGGAGCTAGACTACCCAGGTCCAAGTGCAGCCTCTATCCCTTCCTAACCTGGAGCAAAATATTGAACTCACCTGCCTAAACTGTAAAATGGGGTGATATTGATGCTTACCTCACAGGGCTGTTTTGAGGATCTAAAGAGATAATGTAAGTGAAACCCTTGGAACACTGGCTGGCCCATAGCAAGAGCTCCAAAAATGTCATCGTCATCATCACCACCATCATCATTTTTTGTGCTTATAGACTCACGGGCATCGTTTTTTATGGAACAAATGAACACATGTCTTATCCAGAAGGGCATGGGTCAGCCTTTAAGGAAAGAACTTTATGTCTATGATTTTGTGACCCTGAGACTCCTACTGATATGAGATTTTTATTAGTTGAAAACATGAGAAATTCTTTTGATCTGCATCGAATTATGTGCTTTGTATCTCCCTACAAGCCTCACATTAGGAGCTATTCTTTCCTTTTATAAGCAGTACAAAAAAATAAGATTAAGCTGTTCTAAGAGTTTTCTTTTCTATTTTTAAATTCACGATGCAGAAGAGAATAGAGAACACTGATAAATGTGCATGGGTAATAGCAGAGGAGACAATTTCCCAGCAAGAATAAAAAGAAAAAGGAAGAACTACAATATGATTTACTTCCAGCAATCACTAACACATTTTTACTAAGCATCTATTGTATATTCAACTTGTGCTAGGCATTATGGGGACTCGTGATGGTAATGATGGCTGCCACTTACTGAGTATTCAGCACGTGCCCAGCACTGTGCTAAGTGCTTTACTTGTACACAAATTGCATTCAAAATCTCATGGCTACCCTGAGAAGTTATTGTTATTGTTATTATTATACATTGGAGAGGAGGGGGGACTAAGTTTGAGTACTAAGAATAGGATTCTTAATAGTAATAACATTTACTGAATACTTCCTGTGTACCAGTTATTATTTTTAAGCACTTTTACATAATTGTATCATTTAATCCAGTGATTCTCAAATGGGGACAAGTTTGCCTCTAAGGGACATTTGGCAATGTCTGGAACATTTTTGGCTGTCACAGCTGGAGGGGTGCTACTGGCATCTAGTGGGTAAATGCCAGGGGTGCTGCTAAGCATCTTATAGTACACAGGCCAGACCCTCCCCCTAAAGAATTATCGGTTCAAAATGTCACTAGTACCGAGGTTGAGGAATCCTGATTGAATTTTTACAACCAATTTTTAACTTACATAGCTAGTAAACGGTGGGGCAGGAATCTACCCAGGCAAATTAAACTGCTACTCCAAATTACCTCTCAAGGTGCAGTGAAGCTGTGTTATAAAGGGCTTTGAAAGTTAAGCAAGATTTTACTTGATGTCGTAGGAAACAGGGAACTAATAAAGATCAGCAGGCACGAGGGTGACAAAAAGAAAATTCTGTTTAAGGAGGATCCCCCATGTGATAGAGGGGTGGCTTAGAGAGGAGAGAGTCTGCAGTGAGGAAGGTCAGATACAAGTTAGTATCAATGATCCAGGTGACAGGGTCCTGGGTTAGTGTAGTAGCAATGGAGAAGAAGCAAGGCTGATTCCAAGGGTTTGGGGCCTCGATGAACTGGGGAAATGGAGGTGCTGTTGGAAGGGGACACCTGTTTTCAAGATGAATTAAATTCCAGACAGGTGGATTTTAAAGTGACAGCATGGGGTGGTGCAAGAAAAAGGTGACTTTGGGCAAATCTGACAAGTTTTCCAGTTTCAGCAGCCTTATGTCTCAACTGAAATAGCAATATATGCCCTACCTACCTCACAAGGTGGTTGTGAAAATCAAATGAGAAAAGAGATTAAATTCATTCATCAGACTAAATTTATTTCCACAATATAAGCTATGACTTAAATGTGAGGACCTATTGCCATCAGTGGGATGGGAAATGGAGACTTGGGTTTCTCATCATAGCGAGAGTGACTAAGATCTGAAGAATGAATGAATTCTCTGAAGGACAAAGTTTAGAGGCAGAAAAACAGAACGCCGAGAAAACCTGCTGCCAGAGTTAAGAGAAAGAGGGACCAGCAAGGAGAGAAATCAATCTAGTTCCCATTATCTCATGGAAATGGAGACAGTTGGAAATACTTTTCGGTCGAGGATTCCAATCCACACTATAAACTGTTTATTTCAACTGCTTTATTACAGCTGCTTTATTTCAAAGAGGCATTTTCAAATCACAGATGTGCACATCCATCCCAATGGTGACGTCACTCTTCTCTCTCCAACAGATTGACTTTGTGGCCCATGATGACATTCCGTACTCTTCTGCTGGCTCTGATGATGTTTACAAGCACATAAAGGAAGCAGGTGAGGAGTTCTCGTGGGCTCCCTTGTCCGCTGCGGCACAATAATCAGGTTTAATGAGACATCTGCTCTGGGCCTGCAGCGTAGACATACAGGTATTGGAATTTCAGATATCTCCCAAATAGCCTCTACAAGCTTCTGTTGACATGTGCTAAATGGCACAGACACCAGTTAGGTATTTATATAGGAACTAACCTGAGCCCCAACATACTCAACCCGTTTGAGGCTTGATTAGAGTTCACCAGATGAAAATCACAAAACCCTATTATTTAAAGGGCAATCATTTTCCTCATTCACAATGAAATGTTCGGAATGAAATTACTTTATACTGTCAAGAAAGTTTCTTCCGCTAGAAGACTGGCTAAATTAACAACCTGGACTCCTTTCCTCCAAAGTCAGCCCTGCCATATGTCATCTTATCACATGATCGTAGTATCCTCAGGTATCACATGCAGAGGCAAAAAAAGAATAGTTACGTATTTGTAGAATCAGGTAAGATGTTTTCTTCCTGAAACCATCGTGGAGCCACAAACATGGTGCCGGAGCTTTGGAAGTTGTCTCATTTGTCACTAAACATTTCTGTTAAGGTCAGAGACTCGTCAGCTCCAGGGAGTTACTGGGGGCCTGGAAAGGGGTGAGTTTCCTTCTGATGCAGGTTCCCTGGAGTCAATTCCTTCATTACATTCTCTATTCCTACTTTTACGCTGCTGGAATTGCTGTTGGGGCTTTGTGACTAATCTGTGGTTTCCAGCTTCAGCCGGATTCTCGGGGCTCCTTGGTGACATTTACCTCCTCTTTTTACCCTTTCCACCCCAATTTACCCATAACTCATACATGCTTTCCTCCTCTCCTGCTTCTTGAGGAAGAAGGGTACGTTTTCTGTTCCAGGCTAACCTCTTTGTCTGAACCTACCATCTCCCTTCCCCAGAGCCTGTCTTCTTTCTCCTTCTTCCTCTCTTTGCTATCCAAGGTTCTTACTCTCCGGTCGTTTCTTCCCAGCTTGCAATCAAGTGGAAGTCTACAAAAATAAAACAAACCCAAATCTTACCTCTGCCATCCCTCTTTCCTGCTTCTCCAGCCACGTCTTTTCTCAGTCCTCCCCTTCTAGGCAACTTGCAGGCACATGTCCCTGTCATTCCTCGGCCACCTGCACTCTGACTTCTGTCCCATCCTTCCTGAGTTCTGCAATGACCTTTGAACTACCAAATCCAACGGCCTCATTTCAGTCCTCCTCTGGGCATAAAGACCATGCTGACTGATCTTTTCTCTTAGATGCTCTTGTCTGATGCTTCCAGGACACTTCTGGGATGTTCTAATTTTCCTCCGGCCTCTCTGACCACTCTTGGGTTTTGTTATCGGTTTCTCTCCCTTGGCCTTGTTCCAACTCTCCATCTCACCAGCCTGGGCTCTATGCACCACCTTCCACAGGCCCTAAGGTTCCAGCACATCCCCGTGCTTGGAACACCTTTTCTCTGAGCTTCTGTGCTTATTCCAGGCCCAGTTGAGGAACCAGCCTAGACATGCCCTCTCTCCCTGGGGCATAATTCAGTACCCCTCTTCCTCATCTTCCTCCAACACTCATTACATTAGACTTCCCTTTCAGCTCCCTTCTCATATCATCCTGATGGTTTCTCTGTGTGTATCCCTAGCTAGAATGAAATGCCACAGTCCGTGGCCATATCTCATCAATTTTTGTATCCCTAGCACAGTGCCTCCTACATCTGTAGTGAGCATGAAATGCTGTTGAACAAGAGAGTGCTTTTATGGAGTATGATAGGGAGTTAGTCTAAGATGGAAGCCTTCTGTCTGCAAGGGCTCTTCCCAACACACGTGGAATGGAGCGATTTAGATAATTTGGGCACACACTTCTATCATGTGGAACTTTTCATATTTTTTTAGATGTAGGGGTAATATTTTGGTCTGAATTAATGGACCTTTGCATCCAATTTGTTTACTTTCCACTGGTATATTGGCTCTGAGTCCCTCACACACCCCTTTATTGAAGGAGATGCTGACCACAAAATCACAGACATACCCCAGAGATACTGCAGGTTTGCTTCCAGACCTCCAAATAGAGTACAGTACTTCAAATCGTCATAGCCTCACAGGCGAGCAAAATCTCAGTGAGAGATATAAGGGTTTGCCATTTGACTTGTTTCAAAAATGACTATGATCTGCATGAAAAATCTTTAAAATTGTATCTATGAATTTGCATTTCTTGCTCTATTTATAACAAGCAAGTGAATATAAATCACAAATTGTAGGTGCTCTTTTGGACAAATATATGATGGAAAAATTGTCTCTGCTATACACTCACTATCCAATATTTGTTATTTTCCTGAGCTGAGATTTTTAGTCAATGTCACAGAGTTTAAAACAATCACCTAAGAATTAAAATAGTAATTGCTGGGATTTTTTAAATACCCTGCCTCACCAGATTATATCCATTTGGATTACTTAAAAAGACAGATGGGGAAAAGGTAATTACTTCTATCCTCTTATAGGGTCAGATGGCTTTTCTGACCCTAAAAATGGAGACGTTTGAGATGGAGGGGCAGTTATAGTAACCTGAATTACTCAGCTTCTCCATCCCTCTCCTTCATCAGACCACCTTCCTTAAACCTCCCATCAGCCTGTTGCTGCATGATAATCTTAGAGCAAGGAAGAGTGAGGAAGGGAGCAGCTGGAATTGGTATTTTAGGTAAAGGTAGATGCAGAAGTAGATTTTTAATGGCTTGTTTTGTTGTTGGTGTTGTTTTTTGCTATTTTACTTTCTACCATACATTTCATCTATAGGCACTGTAAGTACATCCATACATACCTTCCTACATACATTGAACGATTATCTGGCACGGTACAGATACACTAGTGAATTATCATATGCTTTACTTAGGGACTTCAAGAAGTCTAATACACCCCACATTATACTTGAGCTGCCTCCATTGCTGACATCTGCCATCAGAGTTATGTTCTCCCATTACTGGAGCCTACTGGAACTCAACCCATGTTGGTCCCACCATCCCTCACCCTTAGCCTGCTGTCACTATCATATTTTCCTGGCACTCATTGACCTTCAGACTTTTGAGATAGCATGGGCACCTAAAGGTGACTAACCTAGTCTCCTATCCCTTCCTTGGCTTCACTGTCAGCTTTTCGTAGGATTGATTCTTGTACATCTCCTGTGATGGGGAGTTCCCTACCTCTGCAGCCCATTCCATCTTTGGATAGTTTTGATTCTCATGAGTTAACCCATGAATCCTCTGAGTGCATCCCTAAGCCAGGGATTATTGGAGGGCAAATGGAATGCAAATTTGAATAATACATAGCCCTACTCTTGAGAGAGAGCATAGACAGACACAAATAATTATACAAAAATATTATAAGCCTGTGATGGGGCATATACAACAGTCTGGGGAGGCATGTCCAATAGTGGGAGTGTATGAAGAAATGTAGCATATTTGGAGAAAATCAGCAATGTTTATGTAGCATAAGGTGTGTAGAGGGGAGAGCAGAGATGGAGACTGATGGGACAGGATTGTTAAGTCTTAATTCTGTATGTCACATAGAGCCAGATACCATCCTGAGGTAGGAGAATGCCATGAGGAGGTCTTTTGTGGGGTAAGGACCAATTGGGTATGGGTATGAAAGTAATTTCTGTAACTGAACTTACTTAGGAACCCCCATTTCCAGGAAAAAAAATATGCTTGACATTTGAAGTAATTCAGACTCTTCTAGATTTGCCCCTAGATTATGTGGAGTCAACTTTTGGCCTTTTTCTCCTGGGGTAATCTATGTTTTTGGGACCTATGTATTGGTCTATCATGGATTGGGATCCTAGTTCTTGCTGAGCTTTCATTTTGGGGTATCAAGATACACTCAGCCATCACCTATGGCTACCAGATTCCAATTGCAACCCTTTTAACACTCAGCCACCTCCTCCATCTGTTCCCCATCTGCCTTCCCCTTTGGCCTGTCCTTGCCATAGCCTCTGCTGTAGGATTCCCTTAACCATACTACAGGTGAGCCACCCAGCAGTCATACTGGTCTTAAATCTCAGCTACTTTCAGTGTTCCTAGAGAGTGTCCCTGGGAACTTGTCTTCCATAGTCTACTGGAGGGCAGTGGAAGCATGGGCAATGAGAGGGAGGCATGTCCGGCCCTGACTTGCCTATCATGAAAAACACTCTGCTGAGCATCCCCACATTGGCACGGAGCCTCTGTGTGACCATTTCCTCCCAAAGTTACTGGAGGTAAACAGGGTGCCAGCCCCTCTGCTCTGGGCTTTCTCAGGGGATCACTTCAGACTTGCAAAGCTGCTGAGAAGCATGTTGGGGAAGGGGAGAAACTGGCTGATGCATCACTTACATTGAGGTGGGTTATGGCGTGAGGTGATAATTACCTTTTAAGTTTTTGTAAGATCTGAACTGTAAGCCAGCTACTCCTCCTCTAAAATTACCATGAAAGACCTAGTAGAGACCAGTGCTTGTCGAATGGAAATGTGGATTCAGTGGGCCTGGTGGGACCTAAGATCTCCATTTCTGATGAGCTCCCAGGTTGTTGGATGCTGCAAGTCCACACATCTGAGAGTAGCGAGAATCTAGACCAGAGATTCTGCTTCACCCAGGGCTACCTCTGGGGTTGATTGAATCAGCATTTCCTTGAGTGGTAGTTCCTCAGCTACATTGTAGAGTAGGAACAAGCATTTGGTGGTGGTTCTATTTATCAGCGAGTGACCTCTATTGAGCTAAGAAAAAGTTGCATTTCTAGTTTTAGGGAGTAAAACTTCAAGTCCAGTTCTTTAGATAAATGTAGGAACAGGTCCAGCATTTTTCTAACTCTAAGCAATCTAGTGCCCTATTGTTGCATAAGAAATTACTCCCATAATTAGTGACTTAAAAGAGCCACTTTATTTTGCTCATGATTTTTGTGGAGCGGAATGTCAGCAAGGACTTGGCTGGGTGGTTCTTGCTTGGGGTCTCTTGAACAGTTGTCAGATGTTGGCTGGGGCTGCAGCCATCTGAAGACCCAACTGGGCTGGAGGTCTCAGATGGGGCATTGATGTGGCTGGCAGCAAATGTTGGCTGTTCACGGGGAGCTCAGTTGGACTTGACACTGAAGTGCCTATATGTGCTCTTCTGCATTGTGTGGGCTTCTCGCAGCATGGCGGCTGAGTTCCAAGAGTGTACGTACTAAGAGGAGGTATTCGCAGGGCTAGCGATCTTGACAGAAGCTGCGAGGCTTCTTTTGACCTAGCATTGGAAGTTACCCAGCCTGACTTATACCACATTCGATTTGTTACAAGCAAATCACTAAGGCCAGCCCAGATTCCAGGGGATGGGAACTGTGCCCATCTTTAACTCACCACAATTCTCATCTCCAAATTGAATGGTCAGGTGGCATTTTAATTGCCCTGGGAGCACAAGCATAAGACTGTGTGACTTTTCATATGTACAGGGACCCTTTCTTGGGACCCTTTCTTGTGAACCATTGATCCGCTCTGCTGAGTCCTCACCAAGGGAGAGCCACAGCAGAGATGTGTTTGAGGCCCAGGTAGAAGAGGCCACAGTATTCATTGTGAGAGAAAGATGCTCAGAAATAGCCTAAGCATCCACATTTGGTTTTTATACTCTAATTGAGGTGTATTTTGAAAGTCAGAAATCACTTCAAATGAAGCCAGAGATATCAAGAGCATGAATTAAACTTTACGGCACTCTGCTATGCTTGTCAGAGCTACATATCAAAATCTTCCAGCAACGCTGGATGAAAAGATGGAGCTTAAATGAAGTAGACTATAAGGTCCACATTACTCATCATCATTCTAATATTGCCTACTACTGTTGAAAGTTTCCTTCATTAACATGTGCTTTGCTGCTGCTTAAAATAGCTCCATAACCAAATGCCGCAATTCTGAAAAGCATGATAAAAAAGGTTCTCTGATCATGCTCATTACTGAATATTTTTAGCAGAGCAATAATTAGGATGTAGAGGAAGCCGGGTGCTTCATTATGTCAGCAGAGGGCTTGGCTTCTTTCAGAGACCTACCTCCCAACCAGCCAAAGCAAATCTCTCCCAACCCCAACTTTTAGTTACTTAGCCACAGAGACCTCATCCTGTGGCTTTAAAGAAAGGGTGAGCTCATGTCACCAGTGTCTAAGTGACTTGCTAAAATCCATTAGTAGTTGGAGGATCTTCTTAACATTTCAGTAGGCAGGGGTGAGAGTGAAATATGTCTACTGAAAAACGGGACACACTCCTTTCCAGAAAGTTCCCTGTTGCTCCCCACAAGGTGAGGCTGTTATTTCACGACCCCTTGGCTTAGGACCACTTAGCATTCTCCACCCACCAAAGCACCCTGCACAGCTGGTGCTCTTTATATCCATGCATTTAGATGTTTTCATCCTCTGCCTACCATATGGTTTTCTGTGTTTTCGTTCACTTTATTAGAAAATGATATAAGAAGTTTTTGGTTTAATAGCAAACCCCAACTCTGTTCTCTGAACCACAGAATATTAGAAACTGGATGCTTAATGTCTAACATCAGCAGTCCCACCCTGCTGCTGACACTGGGGTTGTGCAGATGATATCAAAAGAAAGCTCGAAAGGGACACCTTAGTAGGGGCCAGAATACTGAAAAATTCACTCATGTCAGTAGAATCAGAGAAAACTGGATTTGGAAAGACACTTAGAGATCAATATCCATCCAGTCATTCATTCAACAAATATTCTTATAGTGCCTGCTTGTCACCCAGTGCTGAGAATATAGAAGAGACAGGAGCAGTTCCTTCCTTCACATAGCTTATAGTCAAGTGGAAAAGGCAGTTACTGACCAAGTTGTTTTATAAAGACCTTGAAATATTTGAAGGAAAAGAGCAGTTGAACCATGGGAGGGAATAACAAGTAGAAAGACTCAGTCTGGGGGTGGACAAATTTCCTCGAGGAAGTGATACTTAAGGTAAAACCCAATAGATGATGAAGGATTAACCAGGTATAGAGAGTGTTTGCAGCAGAGCGAGGGGAGAGGAGTCAGCCCTTTCAGGACTCTGAAGTCCAGTGTGGCTGGGCCAACTCAGGGTCAGGCTGTTGCCCATCTCCATAGAGTACAATGACAATGGTGCCCCCTGTAGCTGTGTTGCTTGGGGGCTTGGCTTAGGGAGTGAAGGAGGAAGGGAGGAGAAGAGGGTCTGAGATGAGACTGGAGAGAAGCACAGGGAAGAGATGATGCAGGCTGATGCAGAGCCAAGTTAAGGGTTTGAATCCAAATACAGAAGAAAGTAGAAATCCAATGAAGGCTGTTGGACAGGCATCTGACTTGCATTTTGAAAGACTATTCTATGGATCTTGCTATGTGAAGAATGGATTGAGAGGACAAAACGACAATGTTGCTGGAAACTAGTTTTGAATAAGATGGTATTAGATTAGTTTAGATGGCGAATGGAGAAAAGTGGTAAATTGGAGAGACATTTAGGAAGTAGATTGGTGATTGGAAGGAAATTGGGTGTAGGGAATGAAGGAGAGGGAAGTGGCTTGGATGAGCCCATGGTCACCTTGTCCAGCCACCTCATTTCTCAGCTTTGGAGACTGAGGTTGAATAACTTGCCTTCTGAGCTTTGAGAGACTTTCCAAGTCTACAAACCAAGATCCCAGCACTGTTGTCTCCAGGCTCTATCCATCATGTTGTCTCATGCCTGATGTCTCTGAGTAGCCATAATCATACTGGGTAGAAAGATCTCAGTTGCCAACATGGCATTTCAGTTGACAACAGAAGTATAAGCATAAACCAGATTCTGCTCTTTGATAACATTTGTGACCTCTTTTTAGCCCTGTCTGATATATATACCCAAATACATCTGAGGACTTTCAGGAGGTTCTAATAGAACTTGGCATCCTCTATGCTTATTTTTACTCAGTCCCACATATTCTAGATGAAAGGTCCTTTGATTGATAAAATCACCATCCAGAGTAGAAAACTCTTAGGAAGATAAAATCATCTGACACTCCACAGGCATGTCTTTAGATCAGAGACAACAAAAATAGTACACTTTTTCTTCTTTTTCTTTGGTATAAGGTGACACAGACTTCCTTGGGGAAGAAAGGGAGTTGCTGTGATCTGACTAATTCATTGACTCAATTGTTATTCTCTATTCACTTACTCATTTAATTTGCATTTACTGAGCACCTTCCATGTGCTAGACACAAGTGTACTGAGCTGGGTGCTAGGGAAGCAAAGATAGTCAAGGCATAATCTATGCTTTCAGAACGTTCCCCTTCTACAAGGAGACAGATGTTTAAAATACTTTTATTAATGGAAGATGAGTTTATGTCGTAAATGTTGTGGATTCTGCCTCGTGGTGTCAGAAAAGATTTCCCAGAGGCATAACCTTGAAGCTGAATGCTGCCGGATGAGGAAGAATGTTGTCGCCCATGTGGGCAGGGAAGGGGGATCTAAGGCAGAAAGAAAGGGTTGGGAAAATGCTAGGATCCAGGTGAATGCATGGTGAATCTAGGGAACAGATCCAGGATGACAGTAAACACAGTACTGCAGGGAGGGAACATTCAAAACTGATCCTGAAAGAGATCAGCTGGGGCCAGATATGAAAGCCTTACTGAGACACCTAGGATATGCAACTTTGTCCCAGAAAAGGAGGGCCATTAAAAAAAATGGGTCAACCAAATCATCATAGTTTTTCTCTTTATCTCCTCTTTCCTACTTGAACAGGAATGTTTGTTCCAACGCAGAGAACAGAAGGCATCTCAACATCAGACATCATCACCAGAATTGTCCGAGACTATGATGTTTATGCCCGACGTAACCTCCAGAGAGGGTACACAGCCAAGGAACTGAATGTCAGCTTTATAAATGTAAGTGTACCACCCCATACCCTTTGATGATCACCACATAACACCACTGCCACCATTTATTGAACATTTACTATATGCCAGTGTTCTCGATGTTTTACATTTATCATCTCATTCAATCCATATAACAACCCAATGTTGTATTATTATCCCCACTTTATAGCTGGGGAAACCAGTGTCCAAAGGAGTAACATAAGTTAACCAAGGCACACAGGTATGAGCTTCGCATTTTATAAAGGAGCCGCCATACTTCCCTCCCCTCACTCCAACCTCCCTTCCTTTGAGCTCTCCGACCTGGGCGAAGGGTTTCTGGGAGATCTGCCATCGTGAAAGGCAAGAGTTGTCTTCTGCTCAAAAGGAAAGAGGACAGCGGTGATAAAAAAAAAAGCTAAACCTAGAGAAAATGCTTTCTTGTTCTAACATTTTTAAAATTTTCATCTTATCAAGGCCTTACAGATGCTCATTAGATATCTTAACAGCTGTTTTTTATTGTCCAGAGAAATTACAGCTGCTTAAATAAAGCCTAAAGTTTTTGGCTCCCTTTAGTATTTCTGCTGTATTGTTCCCACAGAGCTTCTGTTAGTTTAATAATAGAGCAACCGTTAAAACAATCTTTAAAACAAGCAAAACAAGCTGTTAAAGCAGAGGGCGCCCCAGTTGCTGGAGGTGATCTTAGTGAGTCTGGACAACTATATTTGCCTGGACTCTGAGGAGCTGATGTAGTTGATTAAAACAAGCACTCTCCATCCATACAGAATTTCAACCCCCCGAAATAGATACTGTATTTTCGAAGATGGATTTTTTTTTTTTATTTTTTACAAAACTAGATGCTTATAATTATGTGCAGCCATAATTGTCCAGCAGCTTACACAAATCTGTCACTGGTACCTTCACAATAAGGAGGGGCTCATTAATCGTAAATCAGTGGTTAGTTTTCCTCATGAGGCAGGGGTTGTTGGGAGGCCAGGTTCTGTGGCTTCGTATTAGCTGGGCGACAAAATGGAAAATGTTGGGTTCCAGTGGCACCACTGTAAGTGGCTGAAAAGAATTCAGTCAAAGTGATTATTTGGTATCTTATAAAGAATAAAGCCCTGGTTATGTCAGTACATTAAACTGTTTTTTTAAACTGAATTCAGTCAACTGTCCAAGCATGTTGAACCATTTCCAAAAGTTGCTCACTCTCTTTAAGCAGCCTTTGGATAAGCCACTTAGCTCAGGGAACCATGTAGTCACCATAGATGCACTCATGGCCTTTCTGTGACAACAAATCTGGCTGCGGCCCAGAGATGAAATCAAATGTGTCGGATGGGCATGTAGGTGAATCACTCAGAGGTGGCAAGAAACTGACGAGGGTCCATCACCCTAGTCCAGGTCCCTTCATTTGGAAATAAGGAAAGCTGAGCTCAGAGAGGGAACCTGACCAAGGTTCCCCAAGCAAGGTAGAGGTAGAGGCAGCAGCAGCCTCCCAGCCTCTTGACTCCCAGCCCAGTGCTCATTCTACTACTCTGTGCTGCCCCTGAGAGCTGTATATAATAATCATATATATAGTTGAGTGGCAGCACATATAGCTCGCACCCCACCCTGAAACTTCAGTAAGTTTTGGAAGGTCTAAATCAGGGAATCCTGACCCAGTTTTGCAATATTCCAGGTACCTCAAAAAATTCTGAAATATGAACTTCAGTCCTATGTAGTGAAAAAAATGGTAAACCTTATTACCACTTTAGGAAAAATGTATCATGATTTAATGGAAGGGAACACCCTTTGTCTCGTTATTTTCATGGTTTTGATACCACTCTCAGGTAACACAATTAAATGTCTGTGCTGCTTAATAGTAATGAAACAGACAACACACACTGAGCTTTTACTAAATGCCAGGCTTTGTGGCAAGCATGTTTAATGCATTGTCTTATCTAATTATTAACAGCAATCCTATAAGGTAGAGATGATAAATATACCCATTTTACAGATAAGGAAACTGAGGTGTCCTTAGGTGATACGTGAATTGCCCAACATATGATGCCTTCCAGGCATATAGGTATACCACTGCTGCATGAAGACTATAAGAAGAACAAAATCCCAGTCCAGAGAAGCTATCAGAACTAAACCTTTCTTGATCACCAAGGAAATCAATACAGTTCAATTAGTTTAATGGAAAATATCATTACAATGAAACTTTTCATATAACACATGGGTTCTAAGGCCCGTCCAGTAGCCCGCTCATTTCAGCCATTATTGGTTTTAACAATGTCCCAGTAAAATGGAGGACTCGAGCAATGTGAGTGGCCATTCTATGTACAATTCATACTTTTGTCTAAGTCCCAAAAGAATTGAGGGGGTGTATTTGCCAAATATCTACCCATAATGAAGAGCAAATATATTTTTTTGTTGTTATGTAAGTGAATTCAACTCAGACATTTACAGGAAAGAGAATATTAAAACCACTTCTAGTTCACTCTACATATCCAGGTAGACTGATGACAAATGACTTCTTACAAGAGATGTGCCTTCCCATCAATCCAGCCCTTGGGAAATAGCAACAGCCTGACTCTTCAGGTTAAGAACAAACACAAGTTGAAATTCAACATAACAATTAGTGTGAATGATTGATCTCTCTCGTGCCCTCTTGGATAAATTCATTTTTTTTCTCCTTTAATTTTTGACCAGGAGAAGAAGTACCGCTTCCAAAACCAAGTAGACAAGATGAAGGAAAAGGTCAAGAATGTGGAAGAAAGATCAAAAGAATTTGTTAACAGAGTGGAAGAAAAGAGTCATGATCTAATTCAAAAATGGGAAGAGAAGTCAAGGGAATTCATTGGCAACTTCCTAGAACTGTTTGGGCCAGATGGAGCATGGGTATGTAATTACTTCATTTGATCCTCCATTGACGAGTATTTTCAGTTTATCCTCCTTTTCACGTGACCACTCAAGGAAGTCCCTTATCTCAAGTCCAATATGTGGCCCGTACCTTGGGCATCCACCTGAGTGACTTGAAGTTCATTTCACTTCCTTATTTAGTTCCTGCTCTTTACCCTTCAATATGGCACCCAGTAGCACCCAAAGCCAGCTCTGGTGTCTGTTTCTATATCTTACCCAGAGCTTGAAGCCATTTGGTAATTGTTGAATGTCTATTACTGCAGAGGCTGGTTTCATAGCTCATCCCAGGCTTTTAACTGGCGATGATGCAAAGCTTGAGGGTAAGGGTAAAGTGAGTCAGTGGCATCATGGAACTTATGTTGTAAGTCAAGGCTCAGGGGAGGAGGATGCGAAAGAAATGTAGCTGCCTTGGTCAGCTTTTATTGTCAGGAACTCTCCTCTTTCACTGATTGGAAGAGCAAAAAAAAGATAGGGTTTCGTCCTGCATCTGTGCCCATCATGCCCCATTTTTCTTTTGTTTTTCCATGGGATGTATATATACACTGGTGCAAAAGCCTTAGGGACTGAGGCCATAATCTGAATCTTAAAACAGAGAGGAAATGTCGAGGATCTCCTGCCTCAATTCTACAGATAATTCTGAGTGAAAACTATGGGAAGGGAAACAAATTCTGGAAACCGCCTTGTATTCCATTGGTATTTCTATTGTGCATGTATCTCTAAATAACCAGTATTGTCAGCAGAGTTAATGAGGTTCCCATGAAAGAGATACTTTTACAGCTAACTTTCCTTTTAAAACAAAAAGAAACGATTCCATTTGACTTCCCTGATTTTAAGTAGCCTAGATTTCCTATTATGACATGAGAAGTCTCTAACAAAATCCACTTCGGCTTAATTATTTTATTGATGGGTTGTCACTGCTGCCTCTCTGCTCATTTGAGCTGGTTCATTATAGGATTATCTAAAAGTAAAACACTCAATTAGTAATGAAAAAAGAACGTTTGAGAAGTTGGAAGAGATGCTTTGCTTAAAGTGATTATGGAGGTGGATATGTTAGGCCAACCATATCCTATTGGCTGAATCTGAGAGGGGTAGAGGATTTGCAGGGGGCTCCCTGTTGACTTCTAGAAAGAGCTGGCAAGAGTAGAGGAGTAATGGGCTGAATTCCTTCTCATTTTCCCCTGGCCTGTTAAAATTTTCACTCAGGTCAATTTAATTCATGGGACATTTATTAATGTCCTTGTCTGTGCATAGTACTAGGGAAGAACATGAAGTACAGACCCTGTTCTCTGGTATTCCATGTTCTCTATAAGATAAAGTCTGAAATTTCCCATTAATCTAGTGTATACTTCAACAATTCACATTTTCACAACTAATTTTCAGGCTCTGAAGAAATAGCTAGTGTTTTTTATTTTTTTATTATGAAACTATGTAGGTGTTCATTTGCTTACAGGGATTCAGAAATATGTCTCTACTGAGAAGCCCTGGTATTATAACTCGGGGGAGTGGATGTTTCTCCATATGGAGTGTGTAAAGGCAGGGAAGGAATATAATTTCATAGAAACTCTGTAGACCCTAGTCATTTCAGGCTCCCGGTAAAGGTGAAATATTAGCTGGAATTGTTCTAGGGGAGTCTGGTGACAGCGAGCTGAGGTGATTTTTAAGAAATGAAATCCAGCTTAGAGACTGGAGGTTTTTCTTTTTAAAACTTGCTATTAGTGTCAAAACTGTTATTAACATTAATTTACTGTATCAGCCAGACTTAGACATTACTTTTTTTCTGTTGACATTAAATGTACAGAAATAGTTACGAGGATGTTAAACGCCAAGATAAGTAATTTGCTTTTCATGAATATGCTATTATTATAATAATTCTTTATTTGTGGATTTGGGACTGGAACTCATTTCTTAAAATAGAGGATCTACCTTATCTGCAAATACAGTACAAATAACTGAAACTTGGAAAGACACAAAATAGAAGAATTTAATGTAGAAAATTTGGCACAACAGGATTGGTAGGCAGCATAGTATGTAGGTTATAGTAGGTACTCTATTACATGTTTCTGGATTGAATGCATGGAGTGATGGATGTGTCATAAAGACCTATTAATGGAATCTTCCAGTATCTGCAAAGCAAATGGTGAGGCCATATAGAGATCAATACACACGCACGCACGCGTACACACACACACATACACACATATAGATGCTGGATATATGGTGCCGGATACAGGGCTTGGTTACAACTTGGTATTTGGTAGATCGAATTTATTAGGCAGACTTGGTTTGCTTGGCCCTCAACAATGTTTTAACATTTCTTTTAGGGAGGGTACAAGCTTTCTAGTTTGTAGCGTCCACACCATTCCCCAGCATTCTTCCCTGCCACCCCCTCTAACCTGACTTGCACATTGATGCTACCTCCCTGGCCCCAGAGAATGTTTGTTATTTCCCTGTGGTATAGAGTCTTTAAGTCTCCTCAGGTGACCTCATGTGTGATATCAAAACTATGATATAAAATCCAAACGCTTACATTCTGAGTGGAAAGTGGTGGTGGTAGCAGCCATGATGATGATGATGTTACTGTCTGGAAGTTCTATGTAGCAGGTTAAATTCTTTTCCAAAGTCCTTTCATGTCTACTATACCCATTTTAACCACACAAGAAAGTAGTCTTGTGTTATAAAGAAACAAAGGCCTAGAAAAATTATGAAACTTTCCTATGGTCTCACAGGAGTTTGGAGGGACTGGGATAGAACCTTGGGCTCAGCCTCTTACTCCCAGCTAGCAACGTGTCGTCCCTCATGATAGGAATGTCCACGGGATGCGGTCACTTTGCTTTACTTCGGGGTGTGGCATTGTGGAGAAACTGAGGTTTTCCAAAACTTTTCAAAGGCTTTGTGACAAAGCCAGATGCCAAAGTGGCACTTTAGGCAAGGTCATCTACATTCAGGAGAGGTACTGTCGGCTTACTCCCTAAGCAAGCAAAAACCATGGTGTCCATGGTTGTATTAGTTATCTATTAGTATGTAACAAATTACCCCCAAACTTAGTGACTTAAAAACAACAAACATTATCTCACAGTTTGTGAAGGTCAGAAATCAGGAAGCAGCTTAACTGGATAGTGATGACTTGGGGTCTCTCATGAAGTTTCAGTCAAGATGTCAGCTGGAGCTGCAGTCGTCGATGGCTGGAGGATCCTCTTCCACAGTCACTGAGGTTGACTGGATACCTCAGTTTCACAGCACGTGGGCCTTTCCATGCAGCTGCCCATGTGTCCTTATGACATGACAGCTTTCTTCCCCCAGAGTGAGCAAGCGATAAAGAGAGTCTAAGACAAAAGCTAGTCTTTAAATTTTTGAAATTTTTCAGTTACAGTTGACATACATTATATTAGTTTCAGGTGTACAACATGGTGATCAGATGTTTACATAACTTCTGAAGTGATCACCTCGATAAGTCTAGTACCATAGTTATGACAATATTATTGACTATATTCTATATACTGTACTCTATATCCCCATTCTATATACTGTACTCTATATCCCCGTGACTATTTTTATAACAGGCAATTTGTACTTGTTAGTCCTTTCACCTTTTTCACCCATCCCCCAGACCCCCTCCCACCTTGCGGTGATCAAATTATTCTCTGAATCTATACGTTTGTCTTATTTTGTTTTTTAGATCACTTAGAAAGCTAATATGAAGGTTAAAAGACAAAAGTAGTAAAAACTATAACTACAGGAACAGTTAAGGGATACGCAAGATAAAAAGATGTAAAAGGTGACATCAGAACAAAGTGTCTGGGGTGAGGAGAGTAAAAATGTGGAGCTTTAAAATGTATTCAGATATAAAGGGGAAAAATGAGCTTGAGATCATAGATACAGATAACAGATTGGTGGTTGCCAGATGCAGGGTGTAGAGAGGTGAATAAAATGGATGAAGGCGGTCAAAAGGTATAAACTTTCAGTTAAAAAATAAATAAGCCTTGGGGATGTAATGTATAGCATCATGACTAGATTTAATACTGTATTACTGTACAGTACATTACTGTATTACCATAATATACATGCTATACATTATATATTTGAAAGTTGCTAAGAGACTAGATCTTAAAAGTTGTATCATACAAAATTTTGTAATTGTGTATGGTGACAGATGTTAGTCTTGTGGTGATCATTTTGCAATATATACAAATACCAGATCATTATGTTGTACAACTGAAACTTACATGTCAATCATACCTGAATTAAAAAAATAAATGTGAGCATAGACTTTTTTCTCTGTTATTTACTCCTGTGTCCTTAAAGCTTATATTAATGGCAGAACCATACATAGTGTGCTATCACTAAATTTTTGAAAGAATGAGTCTTTGGTCAACTTTCAGATTTTCCATGCCAGGAAAACCCTCCATAGTACTTTGTAATAGACGAAATGTATCTTTTCCGCTTCTATCATGGAAATACCCTATACCGTGCTAACAAAAGAAAAAATCTCATGTGTATATACACACATGTGCACACATATACAATGGGATATTATTTATATCTACCGCATTTTGTTTATCCATTCACCCGCTGGTGGACATTTGGATTGTTTTCACCTTTTGGCTATTGTGAATAATGCTGATGTAAACAGATGTACAAATAACCGTTTAAGTCCCTGCTTTCAATTATTTTGGGTGGATACACAAAAGTGGAATTGCTAAATCATATGGTAATTGTAAGTTTTTTGAGGAACTGCCATACTGTTTTTCACAGTTGCTGCACCATTTTATATTCTCACCACATTGCACAAGAGTCCTCATTTCTCTACATCCTCTCTAGTACTTCTTTTTTATGTTTTTATAATAGCCATCCTAATGGCACTGCTAATTTTTAAGGCTGTTTTGATTTGGAGAAAAGAAATATAAAATTCAGTTTGTAGATATGAGTTAGATTTCCCACTTGAGTCTTTTTGACAGTGGTTTCAAAATTTGTCTTCCAACAAACACACAAGTAAAACACGAACAAACATGAAAAGCTTCTTATGAAAGTAGCTAGTTAGAGAGAGTTGGTCATGAGAAAGGGCTCACTTCCTGGCCGGGTAGCTCTGAGCAAATTCCTTGGCCTCTCAGCCATCTCCTAGGGTTGTTGTGAGGATTGAATTATTTCATACATAAATTTGAAGCCCTTTCAGTGCCTGGCAGGCACGTGTCAGGCACTGTGTAAGCAGTAGTTGTTTATTGATCTGGCCACAACCGAAACTCTCCTTGAGTTCCATTGTTTATCAGGGGTCCAAACCAGATGTAACTAGGATATTTTTCATTTCTTTTTGGGCAGATATGCCAGAATATATTTGAAATAATGAAACCTTTAAAGACATTTGTCATGACATTTACTGCCTCCAGAGATGTTAAAACTTCTTAAAAGGGAAAACTTTGTAGGAGGGGAAAATGATTACTTTCATATGGACATGACTATAAATGGGATTATTCTTGGGAGAAAACTTTATAAATGGAAACCTCTTAATACAATAAAAGACTGAATTTAAATACCTTTTCTCCTTGAAAATGCCAAACCAGAACTAGGGTCTTCATTATTTGTTGTATTTCTAAAGTGCTTTTCTTCCCAGGAAGCTCATTACAAACTGTCTCCTGACCTGATTCAATTCAGCTGCTTCACAGGGGAAATCACCCTTCAAAATGCACCAGTAACAGATCAGAGAGCTTGCAAATCGAGACTCACAGTTACTTTGTATGGATATCGTGTTTTATGAAGTACAAAACCATTGTTTATCATTAAGGATTCAAATTATTTCATCCCTTTAGGCAGATCTTCACTTATGAGCTTGAGTCAAACTATAGTAGACAAGTTGTAGATTCCTTTAGAAAGTGGGCTTCTAATGGAAGTTCTGACAATCCATTAACAGCAGGAGGGCTAATGGCTGCCACTAAAAAATATACTTAAAGATTACAGTAACAAAAATACATACTTCAAAGTACATACTAAAAGTTCAAGGATTTTTTTAAATGTTGCTGTTAGTGGTAGACCACCTATTCTTTTGGCATTTGATTTTGTCTCATAATGGCCTTTATACCATTTTTTTCCCTATTTGATTTTGAGGGGAGTTGGTTCTTTTGGCAGAGTTATCAGTACGTTTAATGGAAGGTGCATAATTGGTGTATTTGTAGAATTGTGGAACTTTAAGTCTGGAAATGATCTTAGTAATCAGAAAGTCGTCTGTATTATATCTGCTAGAGGAGACTTCAGATTTTAAAAAGTAATGGCCCACAGGTTATAAAGGGAAAATGAATGTTTGGGGGAATTGATGATGCGCCAGAAGCCTTAATATTTTCTCATCCATGTCATTATAGCAGTGTACTCCAGCCTAATCTCCCTGCCTCAGTTATCTCTTTCTCCCTATCATATTTTTTTAATGATAAAAGTAATATATGTTCATTACAGAACTATTAGAAGTAAAGAATAAAAAGACAAAAAGTCACCTATAGTTTTATCACCTACAGTCACATCACCCAGAGTTGTCACTGTTCATGTTTTGGGGGTATTGCCCCAATCTTTTCTGTCTACATGTATATATGACCTTTTACAAAACTAGGATCGTGCATAACGTACTGTCTAGTATCAGTTTTACTTTGCAATAGCTCCCGACATTTTCTCATTAAATATTCTTTAAAGACTTGATTTTCATCAGCTGCTTAGTGTAGCCTCTCAGTTGTGTAAGATTTCTCTCACCTATTTAGGAAGTTTCCAGTTTTGTCTGTTATGACACTACAATGAATGTCCGTGTGCACAATAAATATTTACTTACATTTCTGATCATTTCCTCGGGAAAAAAATTTTTAGACCTTTTTCCAAATTATCCCACAGAAAAGCACTATTTTACCCTTCCACTATAAGTAACATGGGTATGATCTTTTTCCTGAACCTTCATCAGCACTGACCATTACAAATTTTAAAAAATCTTGGGAGACTGACATCACCAAGACGGCAACTAGGTCATTCTGATTGCTCCCTCTGACAAGACATTACTGGGAGAATTCTAGAACACATGGGTAAGGCTGAAGCACCACCCTGCACCAAGACAGACTGCATTAGAAGGGTTAGAGGAACAGCTACATGCTAACCAATTGCCCCTACCCCAGGCTGGAATAGCACCATGTCAAGAGGTCTCCCCTGAGCCTATGGTTCCTCTAGTGGGAAAAGAGCCCAAGATAGACATTCAGCTTCATCATTGTAGGTCACTTTTTGAAAGTCCCCTGTCCAGTCTTGCCCCACAGGGATTGCAGGGGAATCTGCAGGACTTGATCACTCGGAATCTCACTGTCAGAAAAGTGGGAAGGGCTGGCAACAACCAGCACTGTGATCTTGGCAGACCAAGTTCCTGCCTGCAGCACTCAAGTAGTAGTCCATACCAGTATATTTGCTCATCTGCAGAGCCAAGTGATGGTGCAGTCTGACCAGGGAACTCAGCAGGGTACAGGTTTGCCTGATTTGGGTACCCAAAGATTTTTATGGCTCTGGAGCCTGGTCTGCCTCTGCCCAGGCGGGGGAGCTGAGTCATAGCCCTGCCCAACCAGGAAGCCTGGCCATAACACCTAGAAATCTGTGTAGCCCACCAACACTCAAGCAGAGAGTCCTATAGGCAGAGCTGATAGTCTGCAGAGCAAAGCCTGTGGCTCTGTTCAGGCAGGGAACTTGGGGCACAGGTCAACTTGAGTCAAGAACACAAAGAACCTTTCTGGCCTTGGAGCTAGTTCTCCCACTATGCTGGTGCAGTGAGATTAATTTGTAGCCCTGCCCATTGGTGAATACGACTTTCAGCCCGCCTGACAAAGGAACCTAACCAGAGCACATAGGAAGCTGCGTAGCCTATCCAACAGCCCTGATTTTTATAGTGGCACTTGAACAGAGAGCACATGCCTCTCCCCATCTACAGAACAAAACCAGTGCCCCTGTATGGTCACGGAATTCAATGCACAGTATTACCTGGTTTGGGTTCCCGAACAAATCATGCAGGCCCTAGGGCTTGTCCTGCTGCCTTACGAGGGCAGAAAAGCTAATTTATAGTCCCACCTACTGCTGAGTATCATACAGAGTCCAGAATCTATTAATCTGGACCAGAGAACCCAGGCAACTGTGGAGCCCATCCCACAGCCTCCCTTGGGCAGGGAACCAAAGTAGCAATCTTAAACAACCGTTCTCAGCCACTGGCAAACCCTCCCCACCACCAACTTCAGAGCTTGGGCAGTGGCCTTACCCAAAAATAGACCCTGATAGCAAACCCTGCCCAAGGATGTTATCAGCAGAAACATCCAGAAATCCAAAGTGAGCTGACTGGTAAAGAACCATCTCTGCCAAAGTGAACCTGTAAAAGTCTGAAAGAGGAGACTGCTTACTTGAATGTGCAGGTACCAATATAAGGAACCTAGGATCACAGAAAATTATCTGGTGAACATTATGCCGCCAAAGGAAACTAACAAAGCTCCAATAACTGACCTAGAGAAATGGACATCTGTGAACTATCAATTCAAAATAATACTCTTTAAGAAGTTTAGTGAACTACAAGAACACACAGACAACAGTGAAATTAGGAAAACAATGCATGAACAAAATGAGAACTTGGACAAAGAACCAGAAACCATTAAACACCTGAAATTAATGTTGTATGCCAACCGTAATTGAAAAATAAATTAAAAACAAAACCCCATAAATCCTAGAGCTGACAAATACAATGATTGCACTAAAGAATCCAACAGAGAGCTTCAAAACAAGGCTTAATTATGCAGAAGAAAGAATCAGCGACCTAAGACATTGGGCATTTAAAATTATCCAGTCAGAGGAGCAAAAAAGAAAAAAGTGAAAAGGAGTAAAGAAAGCCTACAGGACTTATAGGATACAGTCAAAAGAAACAATGTCCACATTATGGGAATTCCAGAAGGAGACAACAAAGAAAACGAGACAGAAAGTATGTTTAAAGCAATAATGGCTGTAAACTTCCCATACCTAGGGAGAGAACTGGACATCCAGATCTATGCAGTACAGAAGATCCCAGAGAAGTTGAACCCAAATAGGGCTACACTGACACACATTATAATTAAATCATCAATGACTAAAAGAATTGTGAAAGAAGAGAAAAGAAGGTTATATACAAGGGAACTCTAAGACTATTGATAGATTTCTCAACAGAAACATTTCAGGCCAGGAGAGAATGGAATGATTTCAAAATATTGGGGAGGGGGACTGTTGACCAAGAATTCTATACCTGGCAAAGCTGTCTTCAGAAATGAAGGCGAACTAAAGACTTTTCTGAACAAACAAAAGCTGAGGGAGTTTATCACCTCTAGACCTGCCTTACAAGAAATGCTAAATGGTGTTCTTTGAGTAAAAACATAAGAACATAAGAAGGTATACACTTGTTATTTATATAAATAACAAGTGCTTGTGAGGATGTGGAGAAAAGGGAACCCTCCTACACTGTTGGTTGGATTGTAAATTGGTGCAATCACTGTGGAAAACCGTATGGAGATTCCTCAAAAAATGAGTAGTAGAGCTGCCATGCAACTTAGGAATTCTACCTCTGGGTATTTTTCTGAAGAAAACAAAAACAGTAATTTGGAAAGATATATGAACCCTTATGTTCATTGTAGCATTACTTACAGTAGCCAAGATATGGAAGCAACATGGATGTCCATTGATCAATGAATGGATATGTGTGTGTATATGATTATTACTCAGCAATAAAAAAGAATGAAATCTTGCCATTTGCAACCACATGGATGGACCTAGAGGGTGTTATGCTAAGCGAAATAAATTAGAGGACGACTATTACATGAGTTCACTTATATGTGGAATCTAAAAAACAAATAAACAAAACAGAAACCGACCTCTAGATATAAAGAACAAGCTGATGGTTGCCAGGGTGGATAGAGGTGGTAGAGGATGGGGAAAAAAGTATACACAGTACACTAAAGGTTGGGCTGTTACATGCTGCAAAAAATATGAATGTCACTGCTCTGGTATTAGATGCACTGGTATATATTTCATCTTCCTTAGAAGGTTATTCTTGGGAGCCAGACCTGCTGCCATGGTAATGAGATTCAGGCTGTCAGGATATTTTTAATAGATAGCAAATGACCAGGGTTGGAGATGAATTAGCATTTCTTAGATGAGAAGGTACCTCTTTATGCCACTAATTCCAATGCAAAGTAATTCCGCCATCCTTTTCCTAAAAAGAAGGCATTGTAAATTGGGGGGTGGAGGCGGGGTTAAAGCTTCAAGGATTTATCAATGAGCTGGATGGGCTACAATGTCTTCCAAGTTTCTAGGCTGGGTTTTGTTTAGCCTGAGCTTCTCAAATGGGTCACTAGTGACTTTTAGTTAGATAATGTTATATAGGCCTAGATTACAATAAGCTCTAGACCTCAGTCATAATCTTTAAGCTCTCCACTGATAAAAGTGAAAAAATTTTCAATTACAACCCTGAATCCTCCCCTTCATCTTTCTCAAAAAAAATAAAAGTAGCATAAAACTCACTGATAATGGTGAATATATAGTCAAATTTAGATTCTGTAATATGGTAATAGTGATACACTTACAACTAAATTAAAAGTTAGAAAACAAATGTAGAAAAATAACTAGAACTACAAATAATCTATTATTGTTTACACAATAAAAAATATGTTAACTAACATCAATAACCTAAAATGTGAGGCAGAGAAGTGAAAGCATAAAGTTTAAGAATTCCATTGAAGTGATTATCAGTTTAAAATAGGGTGTTAAGATGTACGATGTAAGCCTCATGATATCCACAGGGGAAAACCTGTAGTAATTACACAAAAGAACATAACAAGTCAAAACATGCTAATACCAAAAGACATCAACACACAGAAAAAGACAGGAGGGTATGAAACAAAGAATAATGGATCTATAAAAGAACCATAAGACAATTAACAAAATGGCAATAGTAAGTCCTTACCTACCAATAATTACTATAAATGTAAATTCTCCAATCAAAAAGACATAGAATGGCTGAATGGATTTAAAAAACAAGATCCAATGATGTGTTGCCCACAAGAGAGCACTTTAGCCTTAAAGACATACATAGACTGAGAGTGAACGGATGGAAAAAGATATTTTAAGCAAATATCCCCCAACATAGAAATAGCTATACTTATATAGATAGTATACTGGTGACACACCAGAAAAAAAAAATGGACTTAAAAATGGTAAAAACAAACAAACAAACAAAAACAAAGAAGGTCATATAATGAAGAGGTCAATCAATCAAGAAGGTTTAAACCTTCTTGTTAGACCTTTTTGATTGATTGACCTCTTCATTATATAATGACCTTCAGCACCCAGATATATTAAGCAAAAACTAACAGAGCTAAAAGGAGAAATAAACAGCAATAAGAGTCGGGGACTCTAATTCCCCACTCTTAACAATGGGGAATATATAAAGAACATAGTAATTACCTACCAATAATTACCTACCAATGGGGAATATATAAAGAAATGGATATATCATCCAGACAGGGAATCAATAAGGAAACAGTAGATTTGAATAACTCTATAGACCAAATAGACCTAACAGACATACAGATAATTCTATCTGACAACAGCAGAATACACATTCTTCTCAAGCATACATAGAACATTTTCTAGGATAGACCACATGTTATATCGCAAAACAAGTCTTAGCAAATTCAAGAAAACTAAAAGTATACGATGCATCTTCTCTGACCACAATGGTATGAAACTAAAAATCAAGAACAGGAAAATTGGAAAATTCATGAATACATGAAAATTAAACAATCTTCTGAACAACCAATGGATCAAATAAATTAAAGGGGAATCAAAAATCTCCCAGTGAAAAAAACCCCAAGAACAGATGGCTTCACTGGTGAATTTTACCAAACATTGAAGGATTAATGCCAGTCCTTCTCAATCTCTTCTAAAAAAAAAAAATCACAGAGAGAACACTCTCAAACTCATTTTATGAGGCTAGCATTACCCTAATACAAAGCCAGAAAATGACGCTGAAAAGAAAACTACAGGTCAATATCCCTGATGAATAGAGAGGCAAAAATTCTCAATAAAATACTAGCAAACCAAATTCAGCAGCACATTAAAAAGAGCATTCTTATCCCTAGGATGCAAGGATGGTTCAACAGACAAAGTCAATGGGATACATCACATTAATAGAAGAGATCATATCTCAATAGACATAGAAAAGGCATCTGACAAAATTCAACATCCACTCATGATGAAAACTCTTAAGCTAGGTACAGAAGGCACATACCTCAACATAGTAAAGGCCATATACGACAAGGCCACAGCTGACATACTCAATGATGAAAATTTGAAAGCCTTTCCCCTAAGATGAGGAACAAGACAAGGGTGCCCATTCTCACCACTTCTATTCAATGTAATACTGAAAGTCCTAGCCAGAGCTATCAGACAAGAAAAAAAATGCAAAGCATTAGAAAGGAAGTAAAATTGTCTCTTTTTGCAGATGACATGATTTTATATATAGAAAATCCTAAAGACTCCACACAAAAACTGTTAGATCTAATCAACGAATTCAGAAAACTTGCAGGTTACAAAATTAATACAAAAATCAGTTGAATTTTACACGTTAAGAGTGAATTATCTGAAAAAGAAACAATCCCAGTTACATTGGCATCAAAACAATAAAATACTTAGGAATAAATATAACCCAGGAAGTAAAGGACCTAGACACTGAAAACTATGACACTGATGAAAAAAATTGAAGAAAACACAAATAAATGGAAAGGTATCCTGTGTTCATGGATTGGAAGAACTAATATTGTTAAAATGCCCATATGACCCAAAGTCATCTATAGATTCAACGAAATTCCTACCAAGATTCCAATGGCATATTGTTACGGAAATAGAAAAAAACAATTCTCAAATTTATGTGGTACCACGAAAGACTCCAAATAGCCAAAGCAATCCTGGAGGAAAAAAAAAAGAAAAAGGGAGGTATCATATTTCCTGATTTCAAGCAACATTTATTATAAAGTTATAGTAATCAAAACAGTATGGTACTGGCATAAAGATACATAGACCAATGGGACAGAATTGAGAGCTCAGAAATAAACCCATGCAAGGGAGCCAAGAATACTCAATGGAGAAAGGACAAATGGTGCTGGGAAAATTGGATATTCACATGTAAAAGTGAGTCTTACACTCATAAAAATTAACTTGAAATGGATTAAGGATTTCAATGTAAGACCAGAAACCATAAAACTCCTAGAAGAAAACATAGGAGAAAACTTCCTTGGCATGGGTATTGGTGATGATTTTTTGGTTACAACACTTAAAACACGAGCAACAAAATAACAGATAAGACAACATCAAATATAAAAAGCTTTGGCACAGGAAAAGAAACAAATCAACAACATGAAAAGAACCTACAGAATGGGACAAATACTTGCAAACCATGCATCTAATAAAGGGTTAATATCCAAAATATGTAAACTCATACAACTCAATAGCAAAAAAAATCCTCAACGCAGTTTAAAAATGGGACCGAATACACATTTTTTCAAAGATGATCTACAAAGAGCCTATAGTTACATGAAAAGATACTCAACATCACTAAGCAACAGGGAAATGCAAATCAAAACCGTAATGAGATATCACCTCACCCTGTTAGAATTGCTGTCATCAAAAAGACAAGAGATAAATGCTGGTGAGGATGTGAACAGGGAACCTCATGTACTGTTGGCGGGATTTGTAAACTGGTGCAGCCACTATAGAGAACAGTATGGAGGTTCCTCAAAAAGTTAAAAATAGAACTACCATAAGATTCAGCAATTCTGCTTCTGGGAATATATCCAAAGGAATCAAAATCATTATCTCAAACAGATATCTGCACCCCCATGTTCGTAGTGGCATTATTTACAATAGCCAAGACTTGGAAACCACCTGTTTCTATTCATGGATAAAGGTGGTGTGATATATACATATGTGTGTGTATATATAGATGTACATATACACAGTGGAATACTGCTCAGCCATAAAAAAGGAGTCTTGCCACTTGTGAACCACATGGATGGATCTTGAGGGAATCATGCTAAATGAAATAAGTCAGACAGGGAAAGATATACTATATGATCTCACTTATGTGAAATCTGAAAAAAAAAATCTCATGGATAAAGAGATCAGATTTGTGGTTTTAAGAGGCAGGGTGTGGGGGGCGGGGGAAGTTGGATGAAGGTGGCTAACCGGTATAAAATTCCAGTTATAAGTCCTGAGGATGTAATGTGCAACCGAGGACTGTCGTTAACACTGCTGTGTGGGATATATGAAAGTTAAGAGTAAATACTAAGAGTTCTCACGAGGGAATTTTTTTCTGTTTTGGTATGTATATGAGATGATGGATATAAAACTTGTGGTAATCATTTCATAATATATGTAAGTAAAATCATTATGCTGTAGACCTTAAAGTTATAAAGTGCTATATGTCAACCGTATCTCAATAAAACTGGGAAAAAATTTAAATTGGGAAGATGTCAAAATCTTTAACAAATCAGATATATTAAAATCTCACTTCAGTCATTTTGCATTTGTTTGATTACTAGTAATACTGAACATTTTTTATGGTTCATTTTTGTCCTGTTAATTGCCTGTATATGCCATATGCTCGCTTTTCTATGAAGGTTTTTACTTTTTGATTTTTAAGTTTTGTTTTATACTAAGACCCATAATTTATAGTTAAATGTTGCAAAAAATTTTTTTTTTTTACCTATTTCATGGTGGCTTTTTTGAGATACAAAAGTGTTTATATAGCCAGACATCAATATTTTTCTTCTATGGTTTTTTTCCTTGCTTTTATGCTTACACACAAAGATATTTCTAAAACACCAATCTGATCATACTTCTTCCTTAATTAAAATCTTCCAGGGGCTTTTAGAGGAAAAAATCCAGCCTCCTTCTGGTGCTCTAGCCTCAGGCTACTGCCACCCAACAGACACTTGGGCTTCTGGTCACACCAAGCAGTCATACCGAGTACTCTCTACTTAGCTCCCTCTACTTGGACACCGAGCCCTCCACCAGCTCATGGGCTCCCTCCCCACCTAACCCCCTTTTCCCATGTTTCACTGAAGCCCCAGCTTTGACATGACCACCTCCTGTACAGCATCTGGTCCCCAGGGAGCTCAGTGCTTTGTAAAATGAATAATTCAAACAACGGGCAAAGTCTAAAATGACTAATAGGAGAATTGGCTCTCAGGATCAGTTTAGGATCAAAAGATTGGACAGAGCTGCTAGGGACTGAGTCTCAGTGATGAGCAACGGAAAGAAACAGAGGGCAGAGAGCTCAGGCAGCCTGGGCAGGGCGTTCAGAAATGGATGGAATGGAGTCGGGGGGCGGGGGTTGTGCCACAGGCAAAGAGCAGAAGGTCAGATTGCTTGGCAGCTCTAGGAGGCTGGTGCCCAGGGGCTCAGGGCCAGGACCAGGCTCCCCAGAAGACGAAGGGCAGTGTCAGGGAAAGGTTTGGTCCTGAAAGCACCAAGCAACAGTCACCTGAAGTCCCAGACTAGAAGATCTATCTTACCACTCAAACCTCTTACACCTGCACAGTCCCCTGCACCAGCAAATGTCATCGCCTGCTCTCCAGTTTCACAGGCCAGAAACTGGAATCAGTCCATTCCTCTTCTTTCTCCCACATCCCACATCCCATCTGTCAGTGAGTCCTGTTGGCTCTGCCCTCAAAATGTAGACAAACCACATACTGCATGATTCCAGTTAGATGACATTCTGGAGAAGCCAAAACTGTAGGGACAGAAATCAGATCTGTTGCCAGAGGCTAAGGCAGGGGGTGCAGGGGTGACTAGGAAGGGTCCTAAGGGAATTGGGTGGCTGCTAGAACATTCCAATAATTTGATCGTGGCGGTAATCACACAGCTGTCAGCATTTATTAGTTTTATTACTTAAAACTAAAATCGCTCTTTTTAGTTTTAAGTAAATTATATCTTAACAACAACTACGGGGGAAAAAAAACATACTCTAACCATTTCTCACCATCCTCTTGGCCATCACCCTGGTCCGGGGCACCATCATGGTCTTGGATTCTTATTGCTGTGGCCTCTCCGCTGTCCTCACTGCTCCTGTCCTCACTTCGCTGTAGTCTATTTGTAGCACAGCAGCCTGACTGGTCCTTTTAAACCAAAAGTCAGTTTGTCCCCCTTTTGCTTAGAACTCCAGAGGTAAAAGACTTCTGCAGAGTGTAGGCCAAAATTCTCACATGGCCACCAAGATCCTACATGACGCAGTCCTTTTTTTACTCTTCTGGTGACCTCCTTCTAACCGCGCCCCGCCATAAGCCCCTCCTCACGTAGGTGACTTCACTCTAGCCACTGTGTCCTTGCTCCTTGAATGTGAACTGCATACTCCCTTGGGGTTCTGTCCGGAATGTGCTTCCCCCTAATTTCCATTCATGTAGTCCCCTCCCTCATCTCTTTCAAGTCTTTGCTCAAATAGCACCTTCTCGGTGAGGCCTTCTCCGACTACCCTATTTATAATTGCACCCACTTGTCCCCCAGCCCACACCCCTCTTTTTTATTTGCTATCCTCTCATTCTGTCTTTTTCACAGACTGTAGTTCCATCTGACATACCACATATTGTTCATTTTGTTTATTGTGTGATTCCTCTTTACATCCGTGAGGACAGGATTCTTGATTTATTTCCTGCTACCCTTCCGGTACTTAGGGCAACTATTTGCCTGGCCAATAATAGACACTCAAATTTTGTAGGTGGAGGAAAAGAAGGCATCAAGAGTGCCGGGAACCAGCAGTGATGGCACTCTTGTGTGTCGGCAACTCACTGTGCCTCAGTGTCACTCGGCTCCTCCCCAGAGAATCTTGGACAATGTGGGCTGAAGTACAAGTCTGTGTTTGTGGGCATAGGCGTTTGGGGGGTGGGGGGTGGTAGCTCTCCTTCTTGCCTTTCCTTTCTGTTTCACTGCCGTCTCAGATGCTCACTAACAGATACCTTCTCTCAAATTTCTCTCTAGAAGCAGATGTTCCAGGAGAGGAGTAGCCGAATGCTGCAGGCCTTGTCCCCGAAGCAGAGCCCTATGAGCAGCCCCACCAGGAGCCGGTCCCCTTCCCGCTCCCCGTCGCCCACCTTCGCATGGCTCCCAATCAAAACCTCACCCCCTTCCTCACCCAAAGCGGCCTCAGCCTCCATCAGCAGCCTGAGTGAGGTGGACGAGGATGAGAAGTAAAGGCTGCTGGTAGACAACAGCCGCACCACACAGGCTGGGGAGGAGGGTGGGGTCGCTGAGGATGCCTGGGTGGTGTTTGAAGGGTAATAGTCGCAGGAGCTGCAGCTCAGCAGGAAGACCCTGAGCTCTGCTAAAGGAAGGCCTCGGGACCAGCTCTCCCTCCATCTCCATTCAGCCTAAGACTTGGGCTCTGCATGGAGGTTTCCAGCCAGACAACCTATACAAACCTTCTTAGAGTCATCTAGAATCAATCTACTTTAAACTTGCTAAGGAAAGATGCAGAACCACCCCCCCATTAGACTTGCACCAAGTGAGGTGTCTTCTACTCTAGTCCTTAACACCTACCCCTACCAAGTGCACCCCCTGTGGAAGCGGCTATTCCCTCGACCTGCTACTTCCAGCTCCTAAGGCCCTGCACGTTGCCTCCTAGCACCCAAGCTCTGCCAAAGTTGTCTCCAATAAAAATAGTTGCATTAGAAGCGAATTTCAACCTAAGTTTAGCCACTGAGACCTGATACTGCAGCACATCAATTCTTTCTAGTTCCAGGAACATGGCGCATAGACAAAGCCTTGCTTTAGGCCAGATGTATTAAAGATCGTCTAGTGTGACTCTTAACTTCTTTATCAAAGGACAGTTTTGTCAAGGAGAGAGAGCCACATAAGGCCTAATGTGCTCCTGGTTGTATTTTTTCATCAGTGGTTTGACTTGTTTTCCAAAAATTACCTTAATCTGTGGGAAATGCAACAACAACAAAAAAAACATGCTATCGAGGAAGAAAAGAGGAGCTGCTTTGCTTTGGCTCCAAATTTAGCAGATGATAGATATCTCCTGAAACTTCTCTTTAGAGGATGCTATTATGGAATGGCTTTCCCCATTTCTGACCACTTAACAATTTCATAGACCTCAAGTAACAGTTCGATGTACCAAACCACATAGTATACCAATAGGGGGTGCTACCTGCACACATCTTTTCTATGTACACTCTAAACATGCCATCCAGGGTATAGATCGTATGCAATATGAAAATATGGTGGTGGCATTTTACAATATACTCTCCTGCTCTCTCCCTAATAACCCCGTTGAAATCCTTGATCTCAAGGATTATCTGGTTCCTTTGTGACTTGGGAACTTTGTCGAAAGCTCATTCTGGATTTCTGTAGAAAGGCTTGTACCAACCAGGAAATTAGTATGTTGTTCTCACGGCCTGTCATATTTTGGGGTGAAGGGAGGCTCTGAAGAGTTTCACATAGCACTATGGGAACCTCAGTTCTGAGCTCAGCATCTGAATGGTCTGGGGAGTATTATAGTTATCCCTGGCCCTCAGTTTGCCAAATGAGATGCAGACCTAGAGCATTCCTGCTGACCTGTTTGAAGTTACTATCCCCTCATCACAGGTAGGAAGTGAGCAGGTAGAGTCAAGGTGTAGAACCACACTCTTTGGTAGAAGAGGCATTGCCTGGCTGTCCCGGTAAAGCCAGAGACAGAACTGGGGACTGACTGAGCAGTGACCCAAACCAGCAACTTGTGGGCAGAGCCCAGCATCTCTTGTGACAGAAACACCCCTTTTCTAGGGCCTTGGGAACCAGCCTTCTGGGTGACAAGTGGAGCAACCAGTGAAGGAAGGTGGCATGTCTTTCTCCCCTAGTGTTGGGGGTCGAACTACCTCCCTGCCCACCTGGAGATGAGTGGTGTTTATTATGAAGCTAAGCTGGCTTGGAACCCCCTTGTTTGTGGCACTTCCTCCAGAATTCTGTTGAGCATTCATGTGGGACAGAGCTGGCAGTAACATGGCATGTGAGAAGAAAACTTTTTGCAGTTAAGGGCTAGAACATTGCTCCACTGGGAGAACAAGGCCCCACTCTACTGTGCCCATTAATTCTGTCTGTCATGCACCCAGGACCAACTGGGCATTTAAACCTACCACTTCAGTTGAGTGAGACTTGTAGCAGTGAAAGGGTGAAGAAACCAGCTGGGCAAGACAAGGTGGTGAGAACAAAAGAAGACAGGAGAGAGGAAAGGAGGCTAAAGTAAATCTCAAACCATTTCAGGACATCACTTATAGGGGAGACTTTTGGGAAGCCCTTTTATGTGCTTACTCCATGACGCAGGGCAGATAGATCCACTTTTGCCTGAATCCTGCTCTGAAGCAAATAGCATGGGGTCGATGCATCGGGATCATTGTAGGCCCTATACACCATACTGACAGGTGCCACGTATGTGACTCAGATTCAGTGCCATCGTGGCTGCCAATTGTGAGAAACGACCGATGCCTGGGATAATCCAAGGATGGGCCAAAACAACCAACAGGTTCTAAATTTCACCGCACTTCCCCTTCCTGACCTCTAACAATGCCTCCCCATTCTCCTAAGGTTACAAGACTACTGAGAAAGAATGGGGGGAGGCGATTCTGTAACCCAACTTTTGATGATTCCTGGCCAGTTTCTTTCACCCCCTCCTTTTCAGGAGGAGATGGGGTTGCTCTGCTTGAGCCAACCAGTTAACAGTAATGGCCAAGAGTGAGTGAGGCAGTAATGAGAGATGTAGGAAGTATGACGCAAGCTTGGGGAGGTCAGCAGAAATGACAAAAAGCAAAGAAGGATTCTTTTGCCCTAGAAAAGGATGGAAGCTTCAGACTGAGGACGAGAGGACAGCACTTCGGGTGGTGGAAGGATAGATTAAATGAAGATGGGCAAAAAACGGGGCTGAAAGAGGGCGAGAGTGGGAGAATAGTCGCTCTGTTCCAAGTGTCACCCAGTAAAAGGTAAAGTCAGGCTTCCTTTTACAACACCTGAAGTCAGTGGGTCCCCCTGCCCCTTAGATTCCCCATTTCAGCACTGCTCCATTAGCCGCCATACCCTCCTTCTAGGGACCCTGAAATCAAATATTCACCTTTCCACCAACTAAAAACACCAGGGAGACTTGTAATATCAGTCGCATTGAATGGCCCATTTGTGGGAAGCTAGCTCCCATGTGCCAGGACCTTACAAGGCAAAGGGAACCAACCTCAAGAAAGTGGCCCTGAGACTAAGTCTACCTTCTGCTCTGCTCTGTAGGGGGAAAGGACACAGCTGTGGGATTGCAATCTTTCTCCACACCTTAGGCTATGGTTACTGTGAGTCCATCCTTGGAGGGAGGGATGGGAAGATTGTGGGTTTGTTTTCTCTCCATCTTCAGGCCTTATTTGAGCATGCAGCCGTATCCCAGGACGAGATGCAAGATGGCACCACAGACTCAGCTGAGTCGGATGAGCCAGAATGGAGCAGAGACATTCCTGTGCCTCAGGCATCCGTTCAGTGCTAGTCTTGGCCATCGGGTTTTTAAAAAAGAGAATAAGTTCAAGAGGCATTTGCAACTTGTACTTCTCTCTAGACTTTAGTTTTTTGTTGTGTCACTACAATGTGTTCTGGGACAAAGCCATAAGAAGAGCATACATACTTAAGTCTGCTGCACATATAAGACAGGACGACGATACGCGTCTGTGTTAAAGCACGACCTTATGCCCAAGCAATTGCTCTGGTGCTGAATAACGCAAACTACTGGAATCAGCCGTCATTCCCACCCCCGTGCCCATCCCGGCTCCAAACCCACTCCTGCTCCCAAATGGAACACGGCATTCCCAACCTGTTTATAAATAAAGAAATGAAGAATTGCACTTCTGCTTGTTGTGTTTCTTTAAAATTTACTCAACGTGGCAAAACACACGTGTAGCAGCTATCCTGGCTCTGCCCAGCTGTGTCCCCAGCACTTAAGGATGGGACTCCATGCTATGTGACATGGGGCAGAGCCTTGGAGTTGCCAAAGGGCCCACACCTGACTTAAAAACTAGCTGGGAACAAACGCACCCGGAGGAGAGGTCACTTGGGGAGCCTAGTCAGGACCCTGAATTGTACACTCATTTGCTAACTTGCTTTGTGACCTTGGCCAAACCATTTAACTTCTCTGACCTCAGTGTCTGCTTCTGTAGAATGAGAGGTCGGAGGAAATGGTTTCGAAAGCCTCCTGTGCTTACAAAGGTCTCTAAATTTATGAGGCAGCCTACGTTGTTCCTAAGCTTCTCCAGCTATGATGCTGTCACTGAGCGACCATGAAGAAGTGCTTACCTCTCACTGAGTGGGAACCCGGAAAGGTGGTCAGCCAAGCCCCTGGAGCCTCCATAACTGCCAGCATCGATGGCTCGTTTCACTCTTCAACTGCTATACGCTCTTGGGCTCCACTCACCTTTCTTATACCTGACAAATGGTTTTCGCCTGTACTGAAATGTGGGTGAGCAGCCATTTTGACTACTTTTCCATCTTTGGGGAAAAGCTTTGATCAGCTGGAAGCTGATAGATGGTGGTGGAGGCACTAAATCAGGATCCCAAATGTCAACAATTAAGGCAGATGCCAATGTTCTGACAATTGCGTACATGCCCTCCACTAGCTGAATTTAGGAGCTTCTATTAACTCCATCTGGTGAGGGTTAGTTATTTGAAATGACAACAGTTCTAACACTGGCCGTGGCTCCAGAAGAATAAAGCCAGGCCTGCAGTCAGCAAGGGAATTGATTTAGAAACAGAACACCTGTTATTTATAGACCATATTACTTGGCTTTGCCACACAGATCAAACACATTCTTGACAGACTGTATTTAGAGTAGCAGTTACAGGTTTCTTCTTAAGAAATGTTTTCAAGGGACAATTGGTTCTATAGCATAACAAAACTCATGTTTAAGAACTCTGATATCTGCTCCAAAGATAATTAGCCTTTGTTAATAAATACAACCCCTGGGATAAAAAGGTACGCTCAAAAATGTTTACACACGCAAAAACCACATAGGGGACTCTCGTATTGGAGTTGTCATTGGCTATTGGAGTTGAATGTTTAGGTGACTTCTCCAGGAATTCAGCAGGAGCTAGTAGATAAAAACACAGCCACGAGGTGCTTTTCAGACAAAGGGTGACAGTTCATAAGCACGAAAGTATATCCAGTGATCCAACTATTTAATAAACCATCGAGTAAAAACCAATAAATACCAGCAAAATCTGAAAATATCGGTAAGAGCATAAATATCTGTCGGTGCTAATTGATCATTATTTAAGGCCCTTCTGCACTGCCATAAGTTATGCTCTAGAAAAATCTCAGCTGCAGTTAACCAGATGTGGGAAACTCGAGGAGAATGTTCAGAGTAGGGTTGGTTTGTCTTGTCACCTATAAGCAATTTTTATTCTCCTCACCTTCATTATCTTTCTTGCAGGCTGAGGAAAGGAACTGATCTACAAGGCTATTCATAAAAGCAGCGTTCTGATGGAGAGATTAGACATAACTAAAATATTTGATATATAACCTTCCATTTTCAAAGAATTAATGAATCTATCTCTGAGTTAGGATATTTTACCCTTTCCACAGGGACCTCTTCAACTTATACTTGCAAATGAACTTGCCACTCTAAAATTTCCAAGTTCAAAGAAAATCTGTCATCTTCTGCCATGCGCGTGGCAGGACATGAGTCATTGGATAGCTTGAGGAGATAACCAGTCTTTCTTGTCTGGTAATCATGTTTCACTGGACAGATGTTGACAAGATGCCATTTACTAGTCTGACCACAAATCAACACGAACACAGCTAAAGAATTGATTCTTTTTGTACTGGTTTCTAGATCTGGTACCCAGTGACTAATGATAGATGAAAGACGTTGGATTGGTGTGTATTAGTTTCCTGTTGCTATAACAAATTTAGTGGCTTAAAAGAACACATATTTATTGTTTTACAGTTCTGGAGGTCAGAAGTCCAAAATGGATCTTTAAAGTGCAAGCAGATTATGTTCTTGTCTAGAGGTACTAGGAGAGAATCCATTTTCTTGCCTTTTCCAGCTTCTAGAAGCTGCCTGTATTCCTTAGCTCATGGCCACCCCTTCTATCTTCAGAGCCAGTAACGACCAGCTCAGCCTTTCTCACATCACATCACTCCAACACTCCTGCCTCTTCTACTCGTGATTACATTGAGCCCACCCGGATAATTCAAGAAACCCTATTTTAAGTTCATCGGCAACATCAATTACTTCTTGCCGTGTAATACAACATATTCCCAGGTTCTGAGGATTAGGATGTGGACATCTTGCGGGGGTGGGGGGCATTACTCTGTCTACCATGAAATGCCTGAAGACGGCGGTCAGAAACCTTTGAGCTTTTTCCCAGATCCTGACAGAGTCGAAGAACAGTAACTCCGATGCAGATAGATTCGTGTCCTCTTTTAAACATTCCTACATCTACTTGTGATAAACCCGCTTAAATGTTTCTTTCTAGTCTTAACACCCACGAGAGAAGCATGGAGTGGGTAAAATGTAAGATGTATGACCCAAATGAACATGAGAATTGGTCCATGAGGAGAGGAAGCGTTAGATCCTCAGCTCACGAACACAGAATCATGGCTGGTAGAGAAGAAAGTTTAAGAGCTCCTCTTCCCCTGTCCTCTGTGCATACTCTCCAGTTCATATTTGGCTATACCAAGATGACAAGAAGTGAAAAAGTAGCTAACCAAAGTCTTTGATCATTGGACAACTTATATGGCCCTGCTGAAAAAGACCAGGAATACAGATTCTGGCTTTCAGGCAGAATCTGTTTCCTGCCTATTCTCCCTGTTTTTGTTGTTGTTGTTGTTGTTTGTTTTGTTTTTATTTTGTTTGGTATTTGTTTTGGTCTTTGAGCGCCGACCATAGTCGGTTTAAGCTGGGACTCATTTCCAGCCATCCAGTATCAAGGTACTCCATGTTCCCTTATAGAGTACCTTATTTTCCCACTGTGGCCTTTGAACTGCATTTTAACTTACGGTCTATCAGACGTTCCTGTCTCAGGCATTCAGTAAACATCTGAGTGGGCCACTAGGTGTTAGGGACACAAAGAATAAAGAGGACGCAATCCCTGCCCCCACCCCAATTTCAGTTCAGTAGCTTGACTCTCAACTTGGGTTTCTCCAGACCTGCGACATCGCTGAGCTCTTGATGAACGGTCCATGTTTCCGATTCTGCCCAATAGAATTTGATGGTGATTTTACTAACGTACTAATTTCACATTATTTTATTAATCACTTTGGGGTGGGGTGCTCTAATGTTCCCAAAGTGCAAAGATTGCCAATTCTTACTCAGACTGGGGGAAAACAGACAAAGTAGATTTTAAAAAGACTTTCTGTTTAGTAGAAACCGCTCTTTGAGAACGCTAAATAGAGGAGCCTGACGATATCACCCCTTAGCTAGGCCTACGAACAGTAAGGCCTCAACAAACAGGTGTGGGCCTTCGCCTGCAATAGTTGAAACTCTTCCATTTGGACAGAGCTGTTTTATGGGCGAGATGGGCATTCAAGGTCTCACCCTAAATTCTTTGATTGCAGGGTGGCTGACAGGCCTCTCACCTGAATAATAGGGCATTATTTGCCCTCATAAACTGTTATTTTGTTACCAAGTGAAGCTCTAGGAAAAGAGCAGTTTTCACATAGGAAGTTATGTTCCAATTATTGTGCTAAGGTGACAACAATCATCTCTAATGTCAGAAATAATTACGCTATTAAGCAATTACTAAGGAACTGTGGAAAGCTTCTGCATCCATCACTGTTGTTGAAATCATTAACGTGTTTATTTTGTTTGAGGACTGGCAAATTCTGTTTGGACAGGAATGCCAGCAAATACAAGTAGCATTAGCTTTAGCTTAGAGTTTCTTGCACAGAAAGAAACAGCAAGACTGCTTAGTTGCCCTGGATCCAAATCGACAAGGCCTTTTCTCTTTTAAGAATTTTCCAATTATCTATTAAACAGAACATCAATAAAATGGCAAGGATCTTAAGCCTGCTCTGTGCCAGGGAGACAGGATTTGCTGCTGCCAGCATTCTACCTAGTCTCAAAGGCTGGTCAATAGTTTAGACTTTATAGGTGGTTTTCAACCCTGTCACACATTAGAAGCCCCTATGGAACTCCTTCCCAGAGACAGTCTAATGGAACGGATCTGGATAGGGCCCAGGACTCGGAGATTCCAACGTGGCCATGTTGAGACCCTCTGGGCTACAGTTAATATTTCAACTCACAAAACAAAGTGAGCCTCTGAGAGAACTGGATTCATAGAGGTGGACGATCAATGCCTTTTATAGCAAAGATAAGAATTGATCTGCCATGTAGCTATGACAGAAAAAGATCTAAATATCATTTTATTTCCTTATCCCAAGAGAGACTCTTATGTTGATAAAAGTGTCATCAACGAGTAGAGGGCAAAAAATTCATTTAAGATCAACACTTAGAAATGACAAGGGTACTGTTAAGCACCCAGCCCAATGACTGGTGAAAATGGGCACTCAGTGTTAATTTAGAAAAGCTTCAATAGCATGTAATGGCTGTATATAGCTGTACTGTCCAATTTCGTAGCCACTAGCTACAGGTGACTATTTAAATTTAATATAAGTTAAAAATTCAGTTTCTCAGTTGAACTAGCCACATTTTAAGGGTTCAAGTGGCTAGTGGTGACCATATTGGACAGCAGAGAGAACATGCTCATCATCACAGAGTTCTAGTGGGGAACACTGGTCTACAGAAACCCTTCCCAGAGGGAACCCCACCTACACACCTTATGGTTTAGTGTCCTGTGATCAAAGAGCACGTCTGTATGTAACTACGAGGTGAACAGCTGAAAATATCAGCAGATAATCATCTGTAGACATGGACTGTAGTCATTGCAAAGAATTTGAAATGAAGGACGAGGACATAAAAACATACACTGAAGTGCAATGCTCTGTGGCAGCTTGACGGAACCACAGACTCTTGAGTTAGAGGGTCTCTTTCGGAGTCTGAACTGGAGTTACTTCATGATTTTCAAAACAGGCCAGGAGTGGCTGCTACAAGAAAGCTATCTATCCCCCAGTTATGAATGACATATTAGCGCAGTGGCTGACTTTTGGCATAACACAGATGTCCTGGCTTGGACAACATATTATGTGGTCCCCTTTCTCCCATCCACGAGCCATATTTTGAAAAATACTGCTATAACAGCTTACTGTTAAGCAGCTCTTTTATTTTGCCAAAAGGATGTTCCCAAAAGAGATGAGCTGAATGTCCCCTGCTACACAGAATCCACATAACCTATTTTTCCTTCGATCGATCATATCCTTTGTCCATTCCCAGCAACTTACAAAGGCGTTCATGTACTGAATTTCAGAAACTGATCAAGTAGAAGGTGAAACTTACAGGCGAGAGGGATGAGAGCTCAGGAAAAGACTACACTAAAGCACAGTGGATCACAACTACCATTTTATTGTTTGATGATTGTGGTACAGAATTGTCCACATGCTCCTGGACTAGTTTGGCTAGGACACACACCACAGATGGCTCCACGACTTATGGGGTACATTATCTGAGCCACACACTTCTCCGGTCATGTTTTTCCAACAATCTCAACAACAAAATGCTTTTCTCCATAGAACATGGAGCAACGAATTACCTCGAACCAAAGTCATCCTTCCCTCATGACAGTGTGTCCCAGCCAGGCCACAGAACAGCACAGAGCACGAGGGGGCCGGGCTTCACTCTGTGAATCACAGGACCGCTCATGAGCACTGGACACGCGTTTACACTTATCGCTGTAACTAAGCTGACAGATGCACAAAGCGAACCAGGTCAGATTTGGACTTCTGGGTACAAACATTATAATGAACTTGTATTTCATACATAAGTTAATATTCCTCTCTTGTCAAATCAGCTATCGTTCCCAGTTTAGACACTGCTTTTATGAGTTAAGGAGTTCTGAAAAGTAAGCCAAGCAAGTAACTTTACATTAAAACACAGTGTTAGATATGTCCACGACAGTATATTTTACTCCGTGTTGACTCTTCTTATTTGGTTCAAGCATTTCTTAAGTATTCACAAGTTGCATTCTAAATCTGGGAAATATTTACGTTGCCAGCACTTGCGTACTTTTGTGAGGTTGTGAACTTAGAGCAACAGATGGTACATATAAACCTAGCAGCAATTACAACCTCAAATGACACCAAGAACTCGGCAGAGATTAGAGTTAGCCAGAATGCTAAAGTGGTATGTTCCATTCTTCTGAAACCTGTCATGTCGTGCAGAACAGACTCAAGTACGACTCCAGTTTTTATCAGAGTGTAGCATTCAGTTCCAGTGCGATGCAGCATGAGAAGAGGGCATAATAATTGTAACGAACATAACAGAAACAAAGGTGGAGGCAATATAACCCAATTCCTCCAACACCCAGTAACGTCAACTTAAATTTTTTATGTACTCGATAATTGATATTTTCTAGGCAAACCTTGCCTTGACTGTCTACCCAGAATCAAGATACATTTAGTTTGGTCTGGTCCAAAAAAAGAGTTTTAAGTATATGCACAATCTATTGGTCAAACTCACATGCCAGCTGTAACAGAAACTTTTAAAAGTGAGAAGCAAGAAACTAAAGGACATTTACGTGATGCTTTCCCCAGTAAGTTACACAGGCAGCTAGAGAAAAGGGAGCAGATACAGGATCTCGGAGAGACCCTTCTATTTTATCTTTTAAACTGGTTATGACAGCCAGGCAAAGTCTGCCTCCTGCCAGGCTCCTCCGAAGCCTGCCATTCAGCCTGGTCCCTCTTCAGTGTCAGGCAATCTCCAGTGGTTTCAGATCCCTATAGCTATAGGCTTCTGCCGTAGTTATTTTAAAACGTTTGTTCTCATTAAATATGTGGGATAGTAACCTCAGCAGTTTTTTAGATAAAGGCATAAGCCAGTTCTTAATGTAAATACGGTGCCTTTTAAAATACTGATCGAGGTTTCCCGTGGTTATAAAAGCTCAGAGGACAAAAAGAAATAAAATTTATAAGAAAGGGGTGTCGTGATATATTGTAAACAACAACATAACATTTTATACTCATCCTACCTGTTTTGGCAAACTCCTCTTGTCACACTACATTTAGTTAGCATGGCAAAATGGCGAATGAGCTTGACTTCCAATCTGGTTGAACTTTTATAATTGCCTTTTTAACGCCTAGCACACACGAAGAGCCAAAAGAGATTTACGACTGAATGTTAAGATTCTTTTTCTATTCTCTCAAAAAGAATCTCAAGATAAGAATATTTTAAAAGATTAAGTGGTTCTGGTATTAACATGTATTCTATTCTAAGTTTGCTATTTTCAACCAATTTGGAAGGCAAAGATGAACTGAAGAGCTGTTAAACCAGTAATAAGTGCCAGAGTTAAACATTTCTTTACTTTGCTAACTGGAGGGCAAACACACTGCTTACAGTATATATGATCTTTGACATTTGTGCTGTTTTAGCCTGTTTGCGAAAACTATGCACGGAATTCAAATTAGCAGGCCACTTTTAGGTTGGCGAAAGTTAGAATTATTTAATAGAATGTTCTTGTAAAAAACTTTATTATCCCCTAAAGATTCAATTCCGATGGGAAACAGAATCCACATTGAAAAGCTAAGAAACAAAATTACCAAAGAAAATCAAATGGCAGGGTTTTTCTCTCTACGAAAATCTCAGAATCTCAGATAAGCGTTGAGAAAGAGATCTTTGTATACCTACTAAACAAAGCGCACTTGAGTGTCATTTATCATGAAAAAGCTTAAAGCACATAGAATCTGAATGGTAATAAGGGCGAGGCTCAAGTTTCTTGGGAAATCTTGTGTTCCTGAGATGACAGTACTTTTGAAACTCTAGCTCTAGAAATTTAGGTGAGAACTATCAAATCTGAACACATCGTGACAGAGTTTCAGAAATTTTCATGGGGATTCTCATCAAAGGCTATTCCCTGAGACATGCAAGGGCAGTGAACATGCAATTCTTTGAGTACAAAAAAATATAACATATAAAATCAATTTGATCTCTTTACTTCTCCCTTTAAAGAAATTGCTAAAATAAGAAGATTTATCATTATAGTCTAAACTCTTATGTTTTACCTTTCTTTAAAAATTTCATTTCAATTATCGAAAGGCCAGGCACGGTGGGATGCTTTCACATACATTCTCTCTCTTTTACATACATTCTGTCTCTTAATACATCTCTTAAAAGATCACTTCTTTAAAGGTACAGAAAAATACAGTTCCTACAATTGAAACAAACTTAGTAGAATCCTAAAATAATCAGTTGCAATTTAAAGAATACAACTGTCATTCTTCACTTTTGGAAACCATAACATGTAAAAGTTAAGCAAACTTAATGAAGCCCTAAAATGATTAGAACTTCTAAAGAATGCAATTGCAATTCTGTGCTTTTGGAAAATGTGGGGAAAAAAATCCAAAATATCTCTCTATGTAAATTAAAGCTCAAGCCATGGTATTCAAAATTTAAATGATTTACATAATCTACTATACTTTGTGTTTTTTTAATAATTAACCTTCCTGAGAATGATTTTGTTCTCCTTGGTGTTTGCTCAACTAAAGTGCTTAATAAAATTTCTACAGAATATATTAGCATCTCCAAGGATGAATATTATTTTGAACTCCAATCTGACAAAAATCTAACTACGTTTAATTATGCTTGATTAATCCAAATGTCACTGAAAGACTTATAGAACACAGAAATATTTTTCGGGTTAAATTCATACTCTTTCCACTGTAAATTTCCTGGATCCAGTATTACCACAAATCTTCTACTCAGGTCTCTAACATTTAAAAACGATCTCATAAAAAAATAGTCCAAACTGAACTACGAGACTCTTCACATCAAGCTCCGATGCTTATCATTTTCAAGAGATATGCAGACTCTACACAAGATCGAAGTCACCGCTTTAAATCAGGAGGTGTGCTGTCCCTGAAGAGTCGCCAGTGTTGGAGAGAGAAGGACACAGAACTGGGAAGTCGAATACTGCTAGGGATTTATTAACACTGCAAGGATATTAATACGAGAAAGGGGTGGTCTTTCTTTTAACGCAGGCGCTAAACTGTATCAGACATTTGGAGACTTTCAGGAGTGATGCCCTGAAGTGCTGTTATTTATATGAAAATAAGTCAATTCAAAGAATGACAAATTGGCCCCACCTATGGGAATGAAATGCATCCTAGCATCCTATCTCTTTCTCTGTCATTCAGCTCTGCCTTCCACGGGTGACCAGACAGGCAGGTATCAGAGAACTGGTGACGTGTCCACCGTGGCTTCGCTGTTCCCTCCCAAGGAGCTGGACAGCCACAGAGAGCCACCTGTGTTACAGGTAGCAGCCTGTGTCTCGGCCACACTGACCCTATCACTGGGATCACGGGCAACCCAGGTCCCTGTTTTAGAGACAGACAGAAGGCAGAAACAAAGGTTTCTCAAGGATTCTATGACCACAATATTATTGTCGTTTTACTTTCTTCTTTTTGGAGGGTGAACATGGCTCACGCCAACCTGCAGACCTGAGAGGGAAGCTCGCTTGCATAACCCTTCCCTCCACCTCTAACATCAGTCTGGAAGTGTTAACGAGGGTTTCTCCTGACAAGCAGCTATTTTAACTCCGGCATCATCATCCAGGTGCTGTTAAGTGGGAAGCTTTTATTTAAATAATGATTTCTGAAGTCCTAAAAAGACTCATCTGGAACTGCTATAATTGCATTGGTTATGAGGAAACGGCAGCCCATATCATTCAAGGAAATTTGATTGTAAAAGCCGGCTCCTCTCACCCGAGCATGGCTCCCCATTGGTCAGCGAGACATGGAAATGCAAGGCGTTCAGTCCACTCTGTCCACCCAAAGCTGCAGCACAGAGTCCTGGCAGGGTCCCCTGCAGAGCCATGCACAGAGCCAGGCAGGGAGGAGAGACTCCAAAATCAGACGAATAGATACAAAGGTGAAAGGACTCGGGAATCATCAGCGCTTTCTCGTGTAAGGAACGCACCTGTCCACGATGAAAACATCTACAGATTCCTGTATCCCCCTTTATTCTTCTCCATAGCACTTATCTCTCAAGTGTACTAGAAACTTCCCTTGTTTTGTGTCTCATTTGTCTCCCCTACTAGAATGTGAGCTCCACGAGGCGGGGACTTCTGCTTCAATCACTGCCACGTGCCCAGCACTTGGCAGTTTCTAGCACGCCGCAGATGCTCGCGATTATTTAAATGGAGGAATGAACATGGCTTTCTTTGCCACGGACTCCTCAGTCTACCACTTTCACTTCCTTCGTCCCTTTCATGTGGTTATGTATTCAAGTCTCCATTTCACACCAGGACAAAAACAGGGCAAAGACTGACGTTAGGGGAAGGCACGGCATAGAGTGGAGTTTGGCGCACAGAGCCAGGCTGTCACTCACACTCATTGACCATTACGCTAGGCCCGGAAGGTGAGGAAAATTTGCCTAGTGGATTATGTTGGCCACAGAGAAAAGGAGGCTTCAGTCCTTCAAACGGGCCAAATGAACCCCCCGACCCATGGTCCACCTATCAATGCACTTTTGAAACATTACCTTGTGTGCTTCTACAGTAGGTCGAGACCTATAAACTATCTCAGTGCACATGCACGAATAACAGATAGAATCCTGATGAGGACTTAACTCTCTTCTATTAATGAACCAGTTTTTTAAATGAGTTGATCGAAAAGACAGGTAGGAAAACCTACGTCACGGTAAAGCTCTCAGTGGGGCAGTTTGGCTAGCAACTCATTAATAAAAAAGTTTATACTTCTCCTGATAATGCTGATTATGTACTAGTTTGAAATAGTCTATCATGTTTAATTAACAAATGTCAATGGCTGATAACTTATGTTCATTAAAATGTCACGTTTCTTACTTTCAAACCAGAAGGTACTGATATTTCTAATTGATGGAAAAGGAACCCGAGTTAAAAATTACCTTTCTACAAGTAATAAGCCAAAATCCTGTATTGATCAAGTTATTAACGATTCTTTCCTGCTAGTAATATTGGGTCCGTATGTTTACTAACATAGATTATGATTATCTTCGTAGTTAATGTTGAAGCACCGGAGCCGCTGGGAAAGAACGCAGAATAAATGCAAGTTTGCTTAAGCGCTCCTGCCTTTCAACACACGCGCCATCCAAAAACTGGAAAAGAAGCTGTCCATAATGAAATAAAAGCTACCACTCCATACTGAGGAGTCCAGGGAAGTGTCTGACAGATACAATGAAGTTGAGGATTAATCAAAAGAGGATTCCTGCATTTACCAAGCAGGCCACAGTTGCTGGGCCATTCATGAGTGTTCCAAAGGACTCTACCAATCATTTCTTCTTACAAGGAGAAGCTGAGCACACACTACGTGGGCACACATTTCCAGAAGCAAACCTAAGAGCAGACAGAGGTTGAGATCTCAGGTGCAGAGGAGAAAACCAGTAACCCAGGAGCCACTCACACAAATGCTGACTACAGAAAGTCCTCAGTGTCGTCAATAGGTTCTGAAGACTTCAAGTGAAACAACATATAACAAAACCAATTTTACCACAGACTAATTGACAGAAGCAAATTAGGCGCCTACAGCATCTCATCAACATTATAACAAAACGACATTATGCAAGACCTGCTGTACATATAATCCAGCAGAGCCGATGTACGAGCCCACCACACTCCTGCTGGCACGACATCTAGTGGAAATGGGGAAAGTCAAGGGGAATCCCTCTCCCCCCGGGCAGAGGATTCCATAGCTTCCACGAAAGGCACTCAGAGACAACATGTTCCAAGGAGGCTTTACTTCATTCCTTATTCTCCCATATCCAGAGAGCATAACAGAAAACAAAAACAGCTGCGCCACTACAACCCATCGAGATCTAGCCTTATAGGTCAAGTGCTACGTTGATCTTTCAAATGCTTCTCACTTGGAAAAGGAGGCATCAAGAAGGATTTATCCATACTTTTCTTGGTCAGATAGAACTGGCCCCATGCAGACAAACAATAAACAGGAAAAGGCATCATGATACTTGTGCAACAATGAAAGAGTAAAACAACACAGAAGAAAAGGAATGAAAGAAGCGAAAGACAAACACACTCTGGAAACAGAATGATTTCAGAAAGCCCCGAAAATGTAGACAACACAGTTCGGCCTCCAAAGAAATGAAATAAGGAGCCAACGAGGACAACATGGTGAGAGAGAAAAGCTGGAAGAGCTAAGGAAACGAACGGATAAAAAACAAAACCATAACAGAAGTGAAAGCCACATTGCAAGCATCAAGGCCTAGAATCAACACTTTAGAAAACGGAGTCAGTGAGATGGAAGGTTAAAAGCTGAGAAAGAAATCATACAGCAAGAATAAAGACAAGATGACAGTGATTGAAGGAAAGATAAATGGGAAGGACAGAAAAGAGAGAGCCAATACCAAGATAAACTATTGAAGAAAACAAACTGATAAGACATGCAGTAAGGCCTGAACGTCAATATCTAATGCGCACTGCAAACCAGAAAAATCCAATAGACAGCTGTCAACTCTGAGATACACTCAAATGAAGTTACTGAATTCAAGGATAAACAAGAAATCACGAGTTCCCCAGGGCAAACAAACAGGTCATCTACCAAAGAGGAAGAAAGATCTGTCTGGACTCAGCCCTCTCAGCGCCACCAGACACTACAAGACAATAAAGTGAGGTCTCCAAAGAATCGAGAGACGAAGGATGTGACCCAAGAATCTGAGAGCCAGCCAAGTTACTGAACACAAAGGAACAGTAATAGAGGTACATTTGTAAGTGTGCAAGAAAATCCAAATGATGCTGTGACCTAGTCCACCAAAAGATGAAAGCATCAACTTTCAAATGTGGAGCCTTTGTCTGAAAGGGCTGGCAGTGAGCACTGAGTTCAAACATAGAATTAAGTCTAAATAACTCTAGTCATTACCTACAGCTATACACTTTAAGTTGCCTGTCTTCCTAGCTAAAAGTTGCCAAATCCATTTGATTATCTCCTCTAATTAACCACGCCAAAATGAAAACACACAAAAGAAAACTTCTCCTAAATGGAACTGTCTTGCACTATAGAAAAACTGTGGTTTCTATCTTTACCTTTGAGGGTTGGTATACCCAAGAAATTCCTCAAGAGAGATCATGCTAATTGTCCGGTGCATTGTTGAGAGCACAGGCCCAGGAACAAGAAGGCCCAGTTACTCACTTTGGTTCTTGCATTCACTTACCATGCCACCTAGGCAACCATTGCACTGCTTTGGGACTCATATGAGAAACAGAGATAATACCTGCATGGTCCACCTCACGGCATGGTAAGGATCAAATGGGATGCTGTATGTGAAAGTTCTTTGGAATCTTTAAGCAAGGCTATAATACCACGTCACCTGGTTGGTTGGAAAGAACCCTCTATATTAAGGAGTCGCGAAATATTCAGAGACAAAGAGGATCAGAAGGCCCCAGTGGATCCATCCCTGCTTCCTTTTCTTTACATTTCTCTACATCTTAAAAGTCATTGTTTAGCACTAAAAAAGGAAATTCGGTCTTTCCACAGCCCCTGACCAAAATGATTTTTAATCTGGAAGCAAAGATAATTTAAGAACTTAGAAAGATGTTGCCTACCACCCGAGGTAAATGTCTCTCAGTTTTCATTCCTTGATTCGACTAATGTTTACTAAGCACCTAGTATGTGCCAGGCACTGTTCCAAATAGTAGACATGGCCTCCAAATACTTAAAATAAAGTCAATGAAAGGCAAACACAGAGGAACTGAGAGAACTAAATGGATTTCACGGAAAAGGGATCAATGTCTATTTATACTCCAACCGATATGTAGAAATTTGATCATTTGCTTAGAGACAAACCCCACCGGCCAGCCAGAGAATCATGTTGAGCCGACCAAAAGGATAAATGAATACTTAGGGTCGCTAAACTGTGAGAATGCCAGGTGTTCCTGAACTCTTCTATGATTGCTTTGGCAGTTAAGTTAAATTCTTAATGCAGAAAACAAAGAAGAGGCAAGATTGTACTAGACTCAGATGAACAGGAGTAAACCAGAAAGCATATTAGCCAAGGACTACCAATTGAGTCACTAAACTACTGAAAAAACTCTTTTACTTTTGAAAAAGACCTGTGAAGGGAGGAAGGTGATAGGATTTCCCCACACCACATTTTCCATCTTCAATCTCTACATGGAGCTTGTTGTGAAGGCAGAACGATCGACGGGCATTACTCGACCACGCAGTGAAACATTGCCGGTCCGATGCGGGAGGGAACAGCTCCGGAATCTGTTGCCTTCTTCCCCTGACAGTGTAGCATACTTGAAAGTGTAAAGAACGGTTGGAAACGGAGGCCTAGGAAGGTACTCGTATACTAACATTTATAAGGAAGCCAAGGTCTTTAAATGTAAAGAACCATTATTTTTACATTTTTTACACCACTAGAAAATAATCACATGGAACAGCCCTGTCCCCAACATCTTGTCAGATCCGTCTTTGAAGTACATGGGCCTTTCTTTTACCTGACTGATTATCTGAGTTCTCTGATGAGATCCTTCTAAGGATGGAAGAGGTGAGATCTTTCTAAAGATGAAAGGAACTGCCGCATAACGAAGTGAAAGAAAATCAGATTCAGTGGAACTAAGAAGCTGTCACCAACCCACATGCAGCTGGTCAGAACACAAACTCCCCAGGGAAAATTTCCCACTGTGATAGCCGTGGGGACAACTGCACTGATACTGTCATATGACTTGGGGAGGAATAATACTTTACAAGTTACGACTTTTAAATCAGTGCCCTCGGTATCTAAAAATTAGATGGAAATGTTGCTACGGATGTTCAAAGAGGGCAGAAGTCGAAGTGGGTAATAGACACAAAAAATTACAGTGAAGAGAAACGCATCCTGTGGAGCCGTGTAAGTTGCAGGATGTGATCGGGACTCTCGGATAGCTGCTTGTTTCTAAGGGTAAACAGAATGGCTCCTGTTCCCTCGCCCCAAGTCCTCTGCTAGTTCCCACTTTCAAAATGCGAAATTCGAAAGAATGTGAAAATCAGATCGGCAATTCTAAAACTGGCTAAGATTCACGAAAATGAAAAGTTATGAAGATCTAGGGCATTTTCCAAAATAAACTAGAAAGCGGTTTTCCCTTCTATAGTCTAATTTGCAGGTAGTGAAGAATATCACGCAAGGACCTCCAATTCCTTAGAAAACTACAAAGGAATAGAATATGACAAAGGTATAGTATCGGGCTAGTAAAATGCTTACGTAAGCATAAAAATTCCACTTCCAACTCTTTATAAACTTGATAGTGACCAGAAGGTAGTTTTTCACTTAAGATCTTTGAAACCAAGCAATTAAGTGAAAAATCCCAAGACGACTTTTGGAATGCTTTAATTGACAGAATGGAAGTACACAAACGAATTTTAAAATAAAACCAATGCATCAAAGAATAAGATCTAATGCGAAAGTACCCACACCTCACGCTGGGAATACAATCAGAAGAAAGAAGGCAAAAATCTCAACCAGAGTGAGGAGGGATGCATACGAAAGAGGAAAGGCCCTGGGACTGAATTATCAAGACACACTTGGCTGATGTCTCAATCTCTCCAGGCCTTAGTCAGTGGTTTGGGACAAACATGGTGTTTGGTCACAAAGTGCAACAGTAGAGATCTGCTGTATCTGCAATGAGTGGGGAGCTCAGAATCCCGGGGAGATCGTAGAACTCAACTCTATGATGATGACAGAGGTACGAGGACACGAGAGCGCTAGCGAGGCTCTGTGCTCTCTTATGACGGGTGCCAACTGAATAACGGCAACATACTATGAAAAATTACTCATGTCACTACTTTAGTGGAAGATCTTAAGTAGCTACAGGAAGGTTTCTGTGGTAAAGGTCCAGCTGGTACAGAGAAAATACACATTCAAGCATTGGAATAACTATGATGCCACGCTCAGAGTTGGTAGAGGAAAGGAGCTCTCTCTGGTTGACTTGCAGATGATCTTTCTTCACAGACAGGACCAAAGCATTGAGTTCTCTAGAAAGTTCTATTGGTCTTCATCTTTTCTCTACAAAGAAAATGACAGGAATATCCATACTGAGTTTATTAGTACAACCATCTCTATTTTAACTAAGATTTACCGAAAGCGTTTAGTTATAGTGATAATTCAAACACCCTTGTGCTTTATCTCTGAATTATTTTCTATGGTTACCACAGAAAAAGAATTACCATTTAATTACTTATATATACTTTAAAACAGTTCTTTACTCTCAGTTAAAAACCTGATTAGAAAGGAGGAGTGACTGCTAACGGGTACAGAGTTTCTTTCTGGGGCGATGAAAATGTCCTAAAATTAGATAGAGGTGAGGGTCACACAACTCTGTAAGTATACTAAGAACTACTGAATTGTATACTTTAAAAGGGTGAATTTTGTGGTATGTGAATTATATAACTTGTTAAAAGTCTGATTAAAGTATAAATTTTCTTAGAAATTCTCGTTGAGCCAGTGGATTTACCATACTTACTAAACGCTTTGCCGAGATCACCCCCAATTATACTATTTGTATAATTTGACAATTTTAATTGTTAGGCTAACCATTTTAGAATTTTAAAAGTTGCTTTCTGCTAAAATATGTTTAATAATATATTAGAAATTAAGACTCTTACTTACTTAGTATACAAGCTGCTAAACTATTTAAAGTTTTAAAATTGTCTTTAAAACAGTATTCACTTAAAGCTATCTTTTTACCATTCGAATGGACCTTATTATTTGTAAAAGGCTGCTTCTGTACTACCCAAATAACTTCCCTGTCAGAGCAATAGTTTGAATGAATTGGTCACATTGATGCCCAACATACTAATTGACTTACATACAGACTGAAGATGGAGTCAAGGAACACTGACCCAGGTGTCTCAAGGTGATTTAGCTTAATCTTGGCCAGAGATATGGTGTGCGCGCGTGTGTGTGTGTGTGTGCGCGCGCGCGCGCGCCTATGCACATGCATACCCGTGTGTACACGTACACTCACGTGCACAAACCAAACTCCCCTAAATTTCATCATCTCAAATGAGTGGCCGGCAATATTGCATAGAGGTTCATTAGAACCCTTCCACAGAAAAAAATAATACATCAGTATAGATGCCCTTTATATCACTCATTGGAAAAGACCAATGCTACTATAATGGTAGAAAATTACAAAGCTATATAAACTATATTTGCAGATAAATACCTTCCTGTTGCATTATGTTAAGGTTCTCAGGGTAAGGAGAAATATATACAATTAAAACATATTAGGGAGAAACACTGCAATGTTAAATTTGAAGCAAAAATATCGATAAGAACTTATGATTTAAAAAAAAAATATATATATATATTTATAACTATATCCAGAAAAGGTATAATGTACACTCTCGACTTCCAGATTAGGGTTCCCAATACCCATTAAAAGCAAACAGGAATCCTTGAGGAAAATGGCTCATTCTAGGACTGGGGCAGGGAAGGTATAAGATGAGCCTAGGATACCATCTTGGGCCAGGAAACTTTCAAAGATGAATGGGGTTTTATCAATGGAACACAGAGGATCCTGCTCGAAATAGCTCCTGTTGCCTAAAATTATACCAATTTAAGCATCGAAAAGATGGTTGCTATGTGCAATAATGGATGAACGTCACAGAAAGCCAGACACAAAAAGAATACACACTATATGTTTCCCTTTGTTTTAGGTTCAAGAAGTAATAAAGTCAGATATAGTGACAGCTGACAGAGTCATAATAATGCTTACACTGTGGGGATGGAGGAGGGAGAAGAGTTTAACTAGAAAGAGGCTTTTCCAGGTACTGGAAAATATATGTAAAAAGTTGTCAAGCCATAAACTTAAAATTTGTACACTTTAATATACAGATGTTAAGTACTGATTAAACATGTCCAAGCAATAAAAAATCTATAATAACCATAACGATACCCAAAAAAGAGAAAGCCAGAAACTCATTATTTGTCACTATTTAAGATGGCTTCTAATTCAACTTCTCATCTCAAAAACTGGTAATTAAAGGGAAAAACTTAAATGTCTTTCTTGCCTTGCCAGGAGGAACTGTACTTCAAAAGGTGCCTAAATGGCCTTAGTTCATGAGGAAGAACTTTATAGAAGAATGTCAGTTAATAATTGTCAAAGGAATGATCATTTTAAAATTTATCTTCTTCTAAATGTTAATAAAATTATTGATTCAGGCCAAAATGATCAATCGGTGTAAAAATGATTAGCTGATGGTTGCAGAGTACCAAATAACACTACACAACAGATTACTTTCTAGTTGAAGAGGGAAAAATAACTATCCCATAGAGGGAGCAGACAGCCATCAGGAGGACTACGGTCTATCTCAACGTCACTAACGGTGGATCAACCAGACATCATGGGTCTCAGTGTAATCAGTGTAATATCCAATAGTGCTTATGAAGTATTCTAGCAAAAAAACAAAAATGCTCCATTGAGCCTTTACATGAACTTCCAGCTTATAGGAAATACAGAGAATGAGGGATAAGATACATGACATTTCAAAGAAGAAACCAAACAAATCAAGGTGGGATATTTTTGCAGAACAACTGGCATGGTCTCTCAACAAGAAAAAAATATTCTAGGTGAAAAATAACTTGAGGTCTACTGAGATATGTCACATGGTCCTGGAATTTGCCCAGGTTTGGACAAATCAGGGAATTTTCATGAGATGAAGATTTATTGACATGGAGAGGTGGAGATGGTTAAATGAAGCAAAACCAGGTCATAAAACGGTATGAATAGTGTGATCTCATTTGGAGGAAAAACACATATGTATCGAAATAGCAAAATATCTGGAAGAACACACAAAGCTGTAACAGTGGTAATCTCAGGGTTGTGGAAATACAGTGGTTTCTCTTGTTTTCCTTATTTACATTTTCTAAAATTTTATAACCTTCTATTACTAAAAGCTTATTTTAAATTAAACAAAGAAACAGAACTTTAACTGTTGCTAGTTAGAGTTGGAGCTTAAGGGTCGTCAGAAGAAAAAAATTGAAAACCAAAGATTGGATTATTTTCCTTATTATGGTAAAATAGTGAAACTCATTCTGTGATTGATAATTTTTCTCTTTTTCATTAAAAAAATTTTGTGGAAAACTATACATAAAATTTACCAATTTTACATATTTAGATGGTCGAAAATGGTTATTCTTAAGCATTCAATTCAGTAGTTTTAAATGTATTCACATTGTGCAACCGATTCCAGAACTTTCTCATCTTCCCCAAACGAAACTCTCTCCCCATTAAACAACAACTCCCCATTCCCCCGGCCCCTGGCAACCACCATTCTGCTTCCCATCTCTATGAACCTGACTACTCTAGGTACCTCATATAAATGGAATCATACATTATTTGTCCTTTTGGGCCTGGCTTATCACACTTAGCATAATAACTTCAGATTCATCCATGCTGTAGCCTATGACAGAACGTCGTTCCTTTTAAAGAGTGAATAATATTCCACTGTGTGGCTATACCACATTTTTTTTTACCCTGACTGATAATTTTAAGTCATTTATTTTTTTCAGTTTGAACTCACAGAACTTCTCTAAATTTTTTTTCTGTCGATCTCTACAGATGACGACGAATTGCCAACTTAATTACTTTTAAAATATAATTCATGGCAAGATAAACTCTGCTTACTGCTGTTAATATCCTCACACTGCGAGGACCCCCAGAGCAGTGGGGCCTCTATCTGAATGGCTACTCTGCCTACCCAGTTCCTTCTCTTCTTCCTGTCTGGGGTGAGAAAGCTGCTCTAATATTTCTTTAGGGATCACTTTGCCTTTCCAGTGATAAAATCATAAAGAAGATTTGGCTGAAAGTTATCAATTCTCTGATAGGTCTATTATGAGAAAATATCAGAGACTTCAGAAAGGAAAGCGAAGTAATATATTACTGTTTTGCCTTGTATTTTGAAGCATCTCTGGGCTCGCTGCTAGGATTGCTCCAATCATCGGCTTCAGGTGTGGTCTTATAATGGCGCCAAGCTGACTTATTGAAAACTGGAAGTCTCTCGAATGACTCACTTGAGAGTGCCTAACGGAAAAATATAAACAAAGGGTCACAGTGCCATTTGTCTCACATGAAATACGAAACCAAATTTTACAATTTAAAATGTTAGAAACCCTAATATATTTGGAATTATATTAAAATTACATTTTAGTAGCTTACTTTGACTGGCCAGGATAAAAGGAAAGCTCTTTTAAAAGAAATAAAGACATTCACTCATTCAGAACCAGTACTGATGTACACATGATCAGAACAAAAAGTATTTTAATTCAGTTAACACTGCTTTGAGATACTTTTGACTATATGGCCTTAGACCAAGCACTACTGTTCACTGGGCAAATTGCTCTCCTGAAGGACCCAGACAGAAATAGTTTCCTACATACTAGATTTATAAACATAAGCCCATAAAGCGATATTAAATGTCACACCATTTAGGTGTATTGGCATCTGAGATAAACACTGCAACTCACTGGTTATGGTGTAACATATTACATGTATGTTAACATATAACACCCTATGCAGCTGTTAAAAAGAATAAGCCAGTTCTACGTGAACTGATATGGAAAGATCTCCAAGACATATCAGAAATTTTTAAAAAGCAAAGTGCTGCAATAATCATTTGTGTGAAAAAAAAAATTAAAGTTTCCTCATATGTTTATCAATACAGAATCAACTGTAGGAGGATCCATAAAATAGTGGGGCCTGGGGTAACCTCTGGGGAAGAGAACGGGGTGGCTGGTGGCTCGGGGCCAGTGGTGGAAGAGACTTCGTTTTCCCTTTTGCAGCTTTAAAATTATATACTCTGTGCCTACATTGCCTATTCAAAAAATACTCCAAGTATTCTCGAATTCAGAAATAAAGTCTAACGCCACCAATGAATGAGAAAACCTGTGTTACAGAGAACTTTGCCATTGGATGAACCTTTCATATAACCGCATTATGACTACCGACTTCTTCTAACTTTGAGAAAGCCAGCAAGTTTTTATAGCAAAAGACTAAAAGACCTCAGTTTATGATAACGTCTCCTTTTAGATTAGCCCTTTCCATGGATATGCAATTTTTTAAAATATCACAATTCAGAATTATGGTTTTAAAAATCAATTTTACTTTTTATATCTCCATATTTCACATTTTGCTATATCTGAGCATAAAATGAAGAGTAGGACATAATATGCTTTTCCCATAAAACTGAAGTAAATCTGAGCTGAATATAAGAGATGATAGAAGATACGGTGCTAGTATCTATTAGTTATTAGAACTTATAGTTTTAAAGAGTAGATGCCTTCATACTAATAGAAATAAAATGCAGTACCTTCAAATAAATGACAGCATCTGTACCCACTCCTTCCATAGAATAAAGTTTTAGATCTCCTTGAAAATACCTGGCATACAGACGCGAAATTGGCAAGCCATAACCAAATCCAGCCTACGGAGAAAATATAATGAATACAGTGAGACAGGCACAAATGATAACACATTTGTTAGGACGATCATTCAGAAGATTAAAATACATTTTTGGTTGAGATTTAAAGCAAATAAATTATTGATTCAACCTTTACAATGATGTACATGCTCATCTATGGCAAACAATCTATTTTCACTCTACAAAAACACTTCTCATAGGTTTGGAGAATAATAGAAATACTTCAATTTTTGACTAATGCTTTCTTAGCACTTTAAAGCACATTTTTAGCATTTTAAAAGCAAATCCCCAAATTAAGTGGAATTTGAACTGGCAACAAAACTAAACCACATCATTCCAAAGTTCCATTATCAGATCCCCACGCTCTTTGAAGTGAAAATTAAATTGAATAGCACAGGAGTGCAAATCTACCAGGACCAAGGCTAATGCATTGAAAAGAAAATTTCCTGAGAGGCTACTTTCTAAGGTTCTGGGAATCTACAAGATTTGAATATATGGTAGTCCATATATTTTTAGAGACAAGAAAACAATTCTAGTACTTCCCTATACCTCTATGTTACAGAGCCCTGACCGTAACAGGTTGTTTTAAAAAAAAAAAAAAAAAGTCTCCGGTATTGACAAGAACAATACAAATAACTGAGACTAATTTCAGTAACGCTGGGGAGGACGGGGAGACGCTGCCCTGCAAGCTTCGGCCCCTCTGATTAAATCCACGGCCAAGGTTAACAAACGAGGCAGTGGGTAGAGAACTGCGCCACAGAGTGCGGGTTGCCTGGGCTTTAGGCTCAGAGAGACCTAAGTTGAAATTCACTTTTTGTGCAAGTCCGAGCGATTTCCTCGACCTCTTTGAGACAGTTTTCTCATCAGAGCTGCTGTAGGATTAAATATATAAGTATAAAGTCTTAGCGCAGTGTTTAAGACACAGTAAAACTCAATAAATGAAAACTGTCGTTACGGCTACTACAGAACAGCAATTCTACGAAGTTATGTGACTTTTTACCATTTTCTACCATCTTTCTTCGATTCCCTCCTCAAGGTAGGGCCTAGCTCTAAGGGCTGGGTGTGACAGAGCATAACCAGTCATTTAAGGGTGTTAAGATCGGCAGAATATGGCCAGTAGTGAAGACGAGACATCCATAATGGTGATTGAGATCACCACAGAAAAGAAGCCAGCATGTTCCAGGAAGAAGCCAAGAAAATCAAGGCCCAGAGCCTGCTCTCGGGTCTACCAGGGAACAGCTGAGAACGCCTGAGCCCAGCGCAGTCCTGAGTGAGGAGAGACAGGTAAGCCTGGAGCCCTGTAAAACGCAGGACAGAGGCCGCTAACTCGGATTTGGTCAGGTTCAGGTAAGTTTTCCCAGAGTTTCAAAGGATCGATAGGAGCTGGCTAGGAGGACGTTTCTGAAAAAGAAATCCATGTGTCAAGGCATGAGGCTGTATAACACAGTAGAGTGTTTGGTGAGGAAATTATGTTCTCTAGTAGTACACCTCCGCATGCCCACCTGAAGGCGGAGGACAGTTTACTAACTGGGAGAGATACTACTGGAAGCATTTCTTCAAAAGGAGAAGCCATGTGGTGCACTGGAAAGAATGTGGACATGGCCAGTGTTCGCTGTGCCGTAAGGAGCTCGATGGCCTTGGGCACGGTCCTAAGCTTATTTTCTCATCTACGAAATGGCAGGTCAGACATAGAATTTTTCGACGTCTCTTACTTCAATTGCTCATTAACAAATTACATTTCGTTAACAAATTATGACATAACAGTTATCCCCAAATGCTATTTTGAGACCTGGAATACATGATCCATCTTCCTTTTAAACAACTGGAGAAGGCTCTAGATTTGCTTGCATGTTTTTTTTTTTCCTTTTGACATTTATTTAAGTAGGTACCAGAACCTGGTCGAGGCGATGCCTTCCAAAACTGCTGTTTAATGAATTTTCTTAAATGTGATATGTGACTTCCTCTTTATTTTCAACATGCTGAGCTAACAAACTCTGTCTCAAATAAATGATGCCAAGTGTTGGATTTTATTCACACAAATAAAATATCTTATGTGCTTTTCAGTCAGGTAGAACTTGGAAATGAAAATTAATTTATATCCTGCACCATTCTGCAGACTGATAGATTTATTGCTGTGTTTAATGACCAAGGGTTCACCTGTTGTTTGTCAATTAGAAACACTCAGCAGGGGAAGAAAGTATGGCCCTACCGGGAATCTAAATGCTGCCATGGCAACCAGAAACTTTTCTCACTGCCTTAATAGGGCTGAAAGTTCTTTCCAGAGTGAGAAAGAAAAGGCTCTGAAAGTGCATATGCCACCTATATGTTTCCTGCTTATGTTTTTAAATATAAAACTGTAATGTGTTCATAATTTAACATTTTAATTATATAAACGAATTTGGCAGGGAAGTTCGAAGGCCTCAGGTGATTTGGTCCTCTATGGCATGCAGTGCCAAAGCGCCCAGGACCACGCTGCAGCCATACCCGCTGTGCCGTTCCCTTGCTCACCCGCTGTCAAACTTCAACTACCTCTAAAGGAAGCGCCAGGCGGACAATGCTGCTCCGGCAGCAGCCGTAACCACAGGGAAATGCTTTTTCTCTATATTTGAGAGTGAGGCGCTGAGCTCTGAGTGTTTCTTAGACACAAATTAGGGAAGAAGTCTAAGTCCAGAGGATTCACAAAGAAAGCAGCAGTGGCATAAAATTCTCCCTCCTCCAAACCACACAGGAAACATTCCAGTTCAAAGAGGCTGCTGCCCCGCTCTGTGGGAATCCTTGCTCCTGTTACCGGTCTCCCCTTAAGCAGCAGTTTAAGATGCTCACCAGAGGGGCGGCTCTTGAAGGCTCCAGGCTCGGTTTAGGAGCAGTTGAATACATGTAGTTAAAAAGACGGTCTATTTTTCGAAGGGGGACGCCACCACCTAGGTCAGTGATCTGTAATGTACAAAAGGAGGAGGAAGGGGCGGGGTGGATGGGGGAAGAGACAGAAGTCATCACTCTACACTTCGTAGGAAGCAGCAAGTTCATTAACTGAAGTCCATACCTGATTACTTTAAAATGTACAAGGGCTTTGAATCCCAAAGAAATATGGTTCCTTTGTGAACAATGTAAAGCAAAGTGGGGAGGGAAGTGTGGTGGGATCCCACGGGCTTGGGTTTGAGATCTTGTTTAGCTTCCTGAAAAATGGTACTGATAAAGCTTAAATAAGGCAACTTAAGCCAAGGATCTAATACAGTACTCACGAACATGACACTGCATAAATGTCAGCTTTTGTCCCTTCCCTCTGATTCCTCAATGTCTAGATACCATTAAACTAACCGATAATTAAAGTACATGTGCAAATAAAGCAGTTACCTTAATGGACAAATCTTCTTTACCCAAAGTAACAAGAGTTTTAACGGATGGATAGCTTTCTTTTCTATCTTCATAGAGTTCAACTGTAGCTCTCATTGAGTTCTGAAATAATAAGACCTTTTTTTCTAGCATACCGCTCACTCGCAAACCACAATTAAAAAAAAACAAAACTGGCACAACATTACTTATACACAATTCTCTTTCTTGCAGGGCAAATATTAGTTGTATTTATACGGCCTTTTTTCCCTCTAATGAGGTTAGCTAAATCTGTGTTCTGATCAAGAAAAAAACTTCCTGTTGCTTTGTTTTTCAACTAGTTTTAGTCCCATCTACCATACTAAACATCTATTTTTCTTTCCTTCCTTTTATTTCTTTTTGTTTTGCTTTAGAGTATTCAGATTATTCAACTTTTAACCAAGAGGAATGTTTTTATCACATGTAATGAGGCTGAGAGCCTCAGTGATTCGTATTAAACCCTATTTATCAGTCTGCATATACAGAGCACCTTTCCTCTAAAGAAGATGGAAAACCTGAGAAGATTCATGCTTCCCACAAAAATTAACCATTTGGCTGAAGAAAAAAAAAAGTAGAAGAAATGTCAGTTAAAAAGAAATTCTGAAAAAGCCACAGCTGTTGAAGAGAAAGTTCACAACTGAATGCCCATTTCAACCTTCAAGTGTTACATCAATAACAGTATAATCTGGGGAAACAAATGAGCATAATTGATTTTCAGGTGTTCAATTTAGGGCTTCAAACAGTGGAAGAAATAAAATTTTAGCTCAAACGCCTAGTGCCTGTTGTATTGCTACCTGTAAATGTCATTAGCTACTGGTTAACAAAAGCAACAGCTTAAGCTGTAGAGATTCTAAAGACACTTTTTTTTTTTTTGCCCGGGGCGGAGGTTGGGCGTGTCGGGGGGGTGGGGTGTGGGGCCCCTTCTCGGCCCAGCCCTTCCACATCTCTCTCCTCTGCCTCTGTCAGGTCTTCAAATATGTAAAAGGGTCACGGTCAGTCCCAGGACTGGAACAACTGCTAATGCGCAATTAATGTTCGGAGGCCTAAATACATATAAACATGCTTCTCTTTTGATCTGGCTACCACCAATAAAGCCTCTGCCAGGTCTGGAAACTAAAAAAGCATCTCTAATCTCATAACTAAAGAAAAACAGAATGGATTTTACATAAAAATCACTAAAGTACAATTAAGCTTCAAAATCAATATGTACTAATATTCACAAAAACTATACTGTACACAGCAATTTTTCATCTCCCAGTGTACAAATTATAAAACCCACAGGATATCAGAACTAGAATTTTAAAAATGCTTATGTAAAACCTTTTTCTTATGCTAATGTAATGAATCCATTATGCCCTGAATCAAAGTAATTTAAAATGAAGGCTTCTTTCCATGTTGTTAAATTCCACTTACCTTGAACAACTCAAATAGCATGTGAAACAGATGTGAGGGCACATAAACTACCTGAATAGGTTTGTTTGGAGCTTTGGCTGAAAACAGAGACAAAATCATCAATGAATAAGGACCAAAACTAGAAGAAAGTCAAGAATGTCTGTGTTCAATTTTCCAAGTGCATAAGAACTCTATAAATTGTTAATTTTGGTTTCCATCTCTAAAGGCAGGACTGAGCAAAAGCAAATGTTTCGAGGTCCAACAAACTTGGGGTGATCTCCAGTTCCTTCACTCTATCAGCTATGTGACCTTGGGAAAATTACTCCATCGCCCTGAAACTTAGTTGAGCAAAACTGGAATATTATCACCTGTGTAATAATGTTCTGAGCATTACATAAGGTCATCCAAGTGTCGCTCAGTGTTTTTCAAATTGGGAGACACCCGCCCCTATCACTGACCCCTAGTAGTCAGCAGGGAAAACGCGAAGCCACAGAGGAAAAGGGGCACATCTTGGTAAATTAAACAGTGACGTTAAATTCTGTTACATTATGACAAACAAGGCATATTATAGAGTAGAATGTAAGGTTTACCTAACTTTTTTTCTACTAGCACCTAGCAGACGAACCCCTAGAGACCTACGGCCCTTCCTCCTTGCATCAGGGATCGTCTGGGGAAAATCTGAGAAACGCCAAATTCCACATCAAATGCTAAGAACAGCGTGGGCTATAGAGTAGATGCTAGAAAATTTAATCCCTCCTCCTCCTCGTGACCTGAAATCACTTAAGAGACTGAAACCACGTGAACTTTCTCAGGCAGGACATACTCATATTGTAATTTTGACCTAACCACTTCCTCTAATAAAGTACATAATTAACAGTAATATAAAGTAGAGCGAACAACTGTTTGGTTCTTAGCAGTTTACAAAGAACTTGCACATACATTATCCAATTGAACCCTTGTGACGATACCGTGTGGCTTATGGGGTGGGTGGCATTAATATGGGTGAAGACACAGGCTATGTGACTTCCACCATAACAGAAGAGGTGCCGAAACTGGACACCTGAACCAAATACTTTTGATTCTAAATTTGGAACTTTCAATTCTAAATCTGTGAGTTACTAAGTAATATATACAAATTATTTAAAAATTTGTTAAAAAGGATAAAAGTAAAAGTCTCTGCACCCTTTCCCATCTCGCCCCCCAGACCGCACCCAGAGGCAGCCTCTCATTATTATTTCTGCTTTAGTCTTTTGGTTGATAATATTTACATTCTGTTTTGTAACCCTAATTAACCCTTCCGTACTTTGCCTATGGGTTCTTTTTTATGAAGCTGAAAATCGACAGTGTTGGGAACATCATAACTAGGTAAATAAATATGGATCACTGCGGAGCGGCCGCAAGAGTGGACCAGGGCAATATTTCCTTCCCTATGGGTCCAAAGACATGATTTATGTGTCACTTGAATGAGAATGTTCTCGGCCTAAGGTGAAATGGATTCTCTTTTATCTTCCTCCAACTGCTCAAAATCAGACTACCCTTTTTAAGTTGCCAAATATTTGGACCGTGTCTTTCTGATAGAATTTTATATATTTCCTGGAGCTTCTAAGGACCCTTCCTCTGGGGTGATTGGATAAGAAACATGCTTTCTTCTTCACGTCTCTAAGATCTTCCGTCTTCTTATTCTAATGCATGGCATCCGCTCCATTCTTTAAGACTTTTCAAATTAGAATCGATTGCTTTCCAAACGTGCTGCGTGGCCATCATCCTCAAATTGTTTTGATCGAAGCTCCAGAATGTTTTAGTTATTTCTTATATCCCTATTAAACACATCATCAAGTCAGTGAGGAAATCTATCTCAGAAAGGTGTTCATGGGAGATACATTTCTCAATCCTTATTCCTCTGATGCATTTGATTGAAGGTTTGGCTGGATACAGAATTCTTGATCCGAAGTCATTTTCTCTCAGAATTTAGGAAGGGGGCGGGGGGAGGTGGTCTGCCGGCCATGACAGTGCAGCCTGTCATGTTTTCGTTCACGTGGCTGGCTTTCAACCAAGGTCTGATACTCCTTGGTTGTAATCTTGTTGAAGAATGAGGGACTGGATTAATCATCTGAGGTAGCTGGTGTTTATCCCTCCACTTCTTGGGCCCTCCCTTAAATGGGAAAGATGACTCGAATCTCTGTGTACCTGGTCAAGACCTTTCAACTGGCTTTAGGACGAGCGGATAGTAAGCTGGACTCTGACCAGAGGGTCCCCCAAAGCTTGAATGAAGAGGGCTTTACTTTGAGCTAATGATACACAAACAGCCCAGTTTTTTTCCAGGTTGTTCCTGAAGAAAGTTCTCGAGTTTTGATTTTTTGCTCAGGGGAAAATGCTTGTGACTGACTCCAGGCAGAGCCCAGGCAAAGTCCAGGGCTCTCCATCACCCCTCCATGCTCTACACCAGCTTTCAACTAACCCCTACCATTTCCCTTCGGTCCCTTGCACCTCACGGTTCTGCTCCCCAGTCTCTCCAGGATAACCTCTGGCAATCAGGTGCCATCTCTGCCCGCAGCCTCCCCTGTGGCTTCTTCTGCTCTGTCACATTAATCAGAATACTTCTTTCCATCTGGTTACCCTCTGGCAGGAGGTGGGATCAGCGGTTCACTGAAGTACTTCCTGGTTTCTTTGCTGTTTTCCTTTGTAGTCCATTATTGTCATTTTAATGGAGCTCCAGGAGCACACTGAATGCTTACTCTAGCTTCTACCAAAAGGGCATGATTAGTTATACAAACAGCGTTCTGAATTCAACCTTTTCACTCCAAATCTCGGAAAAAAATTAAAATACCTTTGATAGTTTTATTGTGTTGGGTATTTTTGTTTTTTTTTAGTTCAATCAACATTCTCTAGGAACCATCTGAAGTCTTGCTCAATCACTTGTACTTCTGGGGTGGGGGGTCATTATAGTTTACATGCCTTTTAGAACCAGGTCGAATGTTTTCGTCCATGACTCTTCCCTAATCCTGGGCTTTTATATAGTGGATCCTTAGTAGATGTTTATTGACTTTCAGAAATGGATATGAACTTTCCATCTAAGGGTACATTTTAAAAAGTCAATGGGAAAAATGTTTCAGGTTTTCCATGCTCAAGACTCAAGAAGAGTCATACTTGTGTTCAATGTATCTTAAAAAATAGTTGTGATACTATTACTTTGTAAAATAATAAAAATAAAAATTAAAAAGCAAAAAAAAAAAAGACTCAAGAAATAACAGTCTCTATTTCGCACACTCATTGTTCCAAATACCATTCATTTAAACAACATTTAAAGAATAGCAACAGAACTCAGCAGAAAAAAAAAAAACATTTAAGAGAAAAAGTTGCTTGGCACTTTTAGAGATGGTTAATCAATTCCCAAAGTCAATGGATAAGGCTGTTGGAAACAATAGATAGTGTGGTTCCAAGTCACACTGGGATCAAGTCCCGACTTAGGCATTTAATAGAAATATTAGTAGGTACGTAACCCATCTGGACCTTGGCATTCCTTTTCTGAAACTGCACAGTACATATCTCCCTGGGTTAATGTAAAGATTAAATGAGATAATGGTGATAAACTAGTCTACACAGAGCCTGCCACATTGTAAGCAGTCAATAAATGTTGCCTATTATCACTACTAAAAAATTTCTACAGTGTTAACGGAGCTACCAGTAATGGCTTTTCGATTGCTGTACAGAACCACTTGTCTGAAAATACCCAGAAAAGCACACAATATGGGAAAACTAGAGGTCAAAACTCTCAGGAGAGATGCATACTTTTTCTATGAAACCTCTTAAAACAAAATATACATAGTATGAAATGAAATTTTTCTTTCCCACCAAACCTAAAGCTAGGAATCAATCTCTTGACATAAAAGACTAATCTAGAAACGGTGAAAAATGCAAGTAGTAACCATAACTCTTATATTTCCTAAGTGAACCCTGACTTCTAGTAGCCACTCTCTTAAAAATATCCAGCACGTGCCTGGTACCGTGTCTGAGGCCCTAGAAACATTATCCTTTTATCACCACGCAGGGTGAGCTTACGGATAAAAAAGCTGAGCATCACACACAAAGTGACATGTCTAAGGCCAATGTATCCTAAGTGTCAGAATCCAGATTTCTACCACCTGCATAGCTACAAAGCTCACGTCTTTCCTCTAAGCCATGTTGCCTTACCATAAGGATGCAAAAAAAAAAAAGGAAAGGTGGAAATGTTTACTTGCTTAATGTTTTTGCAAGTGATTTCTCAAGAGAATGAGAATGCTGAAATGAGAACAAATATGATGAAATGGCTACTTGTCTTTGGAGAAACCCACACAGGTTGCCACAAGTGGTGAGTCAGAAATATTTGACACCTAATACAGTAAATAAAATTCTGTTATTTTTAATGCTCTTGTTAAATGTGCTACAGGAAGGATAATAAAAGAAGTTTACTATAGCTGGCCCCCATATTCAGAATTCCAGTGATGACTGGTACGTGCTGATGGTGTTCACACAGTATGTTCTACATAATCCTATTTCCTACTTTCTCAGGGGTCTACATTGGGAAAGAAAAACACCAAAACTTCAGAGGAAAAGAAGGTGATATGTCAAACTAACAGAACTTAAATTCTCAGGTAGCAATAACTGTTCTTTTGGGTTAACGGCAGGCTCACCTAAGTGCAGAGCAGAGGGCAGCAAGCGCTATCACTGACTGTGGTTAAAGGCACCCGTTGGGTCATGGAAGCGTCTTGAAAGGCAGTGCAATGAAAAGAAATCCATAGGTATCTGGATCTATGGATTCACACGGGCACTGAAAAGAAATCCATAGGTATCTGGATCTGATCTGATCTCTCCCTGAAAACAGTCAGTCATCACTCTGTGAGAGACACGTGCGCACACTCTCTCATAATGAAGTGCAAGTGCCTACTTAGGGTGTTCACGATCGACCTCTGAGCTGCATTTCTAACGTAGAGCTTGTTAGAGCTAAAGCATAGTCTTTAACTGCACTTGCAAAGAAATCACAAATATAAATCATAAATACGTTATCCAAAGCAACGGGAAACTAGAGGCTGCCTGTAACCACCGGCATTCATTTATCTTAATGATGGAGAAAAGGGCTTCAAAGACCATGCGGGAGACGGTGCCAAAAATAGTCATAAAGCTCTTCTCCTGGTGGGGTGCGCTGCCCAGCATGACAGCCTCGCTGGGAAGGAACTTGCTGACACAGCTGGCACCTGAGAATCAGCAAGAACAGGCTCGCTGCTCTGGCCTTCGGAGCGAGTGAGGCTGCCATTCATGCAAAAGAGCAATTGGTTACTACCTGTGAATTTAAGTTCCATGTTTGACAAATAAAAATCTGGACAGTGAGGTCACGTCCTGCCTAGCCAGGAGGAAGAAGGAAAGAGAATATTAAGATGCTTCTACACAACAGTACGCAAGCGAAGTCCACTCGGCTCTGGGAGTGTACTGATTCAAAACAGGCTCAACTCTTCTCAGAGAGCCCAATGGGCTTTGAAAGCAGCTTTGAGTCCAGACCTTCTAGTAGAATTTAGAGGCAAATGTCCTATAACAGCAGCCTGAAGTCTTTTCAGTTTTTGATCTCGTAAGATAAAAACATTTTTGATATGTTATTGAGAGGGAATTTGCTTTATCTTTAATCGTAAATGCCCACACCCTAAGACTCAGTCGTTCCATTTCTGGGGATCTAACCTACAGAAATCCTTCCACGTGTTCACAAATTTTCCCGCTTTCCAAACACACACGCGCGTGCACACACGCGCACATCTATCTTCACTGGGAAATGACTGAATAAATTATGGCAATCTACACTATGGATAATTTCTAAATGACAATACATGCAAAGATCTTCAGGTGAAGTGAAGAATGCATTATGTCTAACCAACGTACTTTACACTTGAAACTAATAAAAGAAAAAAAAAAGAACGTATTATAAAACATGTATAATTTCAATCCCAATTACGCAGAAAGAAAAGCTTTGTACAGGACTGAGAGAGTAGTGGGGACTTGCACTTTTTACTCGATATTTCTGTATTGTTTGTATTTTTATAACGAGCACGTCTCTTTTGTAACTTACAAATAAAAAATAATAGTAACATGGAAATACAGACTCATACAACTAATATAAAAATCAGCTATAACCCCAATATCCAGATAGCCATTGTCTGTATCTAGGTGCTAAAAATCCTTCGAAACATTTTCCAATGAACTTACAAACTTTTACAAACTTTTGTAGCCTGTGTTTAAAAAATTAACTTTTCCCATACACTAAATATTCTTTTAACACGTTATTTTGAATGGCTGCATAGCATTCTATCTTACGTGTGTACCACCATTTTACTTAAATAATCCTCTACTGTGGAAAACGTGGGTTGTTTTTAAATTTTTCTCTATAAGGAAACCACTGTGACCACCACTCTTATACGTACATCTGTATTTTCCTACAACAAATTTTCTGAAGTTTAATTTACTGGACCAAAGAATATGACCATTACTAATTTAATCTAGTGGGTCAAGGAGAAAAGAGCATTGTTAGCATTTTTTGAGAAAAGCTGTACCAATTTAAACTTATACCAGAAATGTACAAGTGTTGGTAAGAGTATTTTTCTGGGCAGCAATTTAAAGCAATAAAATGTTTTAATCATTGCCATTTTGAAAGACAAAAATGGCATTTCCCTGTGATTTTGTTTGTATTTCTTTGACTAATAAAGTTAAACATTTTTCCATCTGTTTATTGACTGTTCGTATTTGTTGTTTTGAGAACTGCCTATTTATACCTTTGTGCATTTTCTACCTGGATTACTTCTGTTCCAAGAACCTTCAGTTCTAATAGATTATACATTTCTGTACAAAAACTCCTTACAACAATATAGCTAGTTGACCACAAATATAGAAGAGGTTTTAAAAATATATAAAAGATTTAAAAAGCAGCATAATTTTAGGATTGCATTGAAATATAGCTCAGGTATAATCATATTTTTAGGCAGCTTATCTGTATTTAAGGTTAAATTATTTTTCTTTTACCATTAAATTCTTCAACTTCCAGCTCTGGAGCTGCCATGTAATACTGTTCACACAACATCTTGGCAGTTTCATAGGCATCTGTCAAGGAAAGAAAAAAAAGGTTGGCGGCCGCACTAATAACATAGGCACAAATAGACAGATAGACAGAGAGACATAATAGAATAAGCACACAGGGACAATTTCTAACCTGATGGGGTTAGAATTAATCAACTACTGCCTTTTTTTAAAATAGCCTTTTTGGCTATAATAGAATTACTAAGACTGAACAAAAATTTCTCCTTCTTTAAAGTTTTAATGACCATATCAAAAAAAAAAAATCCCAAAGAAACTGCACTAGTAACAATATGGCAACCTGACTGAATTGTAGCAAAAAAAGATATCTGTTGTAATTTAAAAAATAATAATGCCAATAGTCTGAAGATTTGCCAATTATTCGTAAACGAAACATCAACAAGTATTTGCTGAATGAATGAATTTCCACGAGCCACACACTCTAAGTTACTGGAGACACTACCATAGCTTGAAACTGTCCTTTAAGTTAGTTAAAGGTAGCAGGTTGGGCTGATATTTATCAAAGTCCGAGGACCAACAGCTCCCTTTTGAAAGGGGGAAAAATAAAAACATAGGGTAAGAAGATCGGGGCCATTACAGAGACAGATGGAAGAGAGAATTCAAGTTACATCCCAGCAGATGGGGAATCATTTCAGAAAGCAAAAGTGCATTATTATACGCTACATGTGTGCCTTTTCTCTTAAACTGTAAACAATTTGAGGTCAGGGTTTACGTCTTATATTTGTTTTGTAACTCAAATACAATTCAGTATGTGCCTGTTGGTCAATAAATATTTCTTGGTTTGAAACTTTTGAACTGTTTCGCTAATTTACATTTTAAAAAACAGCTTTATTGAGATGTGATTCTCATACCAAACAATTTACCCATTTAAAGTGTACATACAACTCAGTGGTGTTTAGTGTGTTCGCAGAGCTGTGCACCCATCACCACAACCAGCTTTGCATTTTCATCACCCCAGAAAGAAACTCAGTAACCATTAGCAGTCATTCCCCCCATCCCAGCCCTGGGCAACCACCAATCAGTTTTGTCTCAACAGATTTGTTATTCTGCACATGTCATGTAGAGTCTTATAACATGTGGCCCTTTGTGTCTGGCTTCTTTCACTTAGCATGATAGTTTTTCAAGGTTCATCCATGTTGTAGCATGCATCAGTACTTCATTCCTTTTTGTTGATGAAAAATATTGCATTGCACAAATATGCCACATCTTGTTTACCTATTCATCCTTAGATGGACATTTGGATTGTTTCCACTTTTTGGCTATTATGAATAATGCTGCTATGAACACTCATGTTCAAGTTTTTTGTAAACATATGTTTTCATTTCTCTTGGGTATAAACCTAGCAGAGGAAAATTGCTTGATCACATGGGAGCTCTATGTTTAAACGTTGGCAGAACGGCTAGACTGTTTTCCAAAGTGAAATTATTTTTTTAAGTTTTACCTTTACAATTTCTAAAGATCACATATTCAAATTACTTTAAAACGATTCATGGGTATTCACAACTGGTATCGGCTTCATGGAGAAAGGCTCAAACTTCTTTTACATTCTCCATAACAATACTGTGCATAGAGCAGATACTTGTTTAAGATTCAAGAGGTAAGAGAAAGAGGGAAGAGAGAAAAGGAAGAAAGGGGAAAAAGTAAGCCCTATAGAATTTGAATATGTTAAAATTTGACATATCAATCTAAAATAATACAAAGATAAGATTGGGGTATGTTCAGACTATAAGTTTTGGTTCATTTATCTCATATTTCTACCAAATTAAAAGTTTACAAAATATTTGACCTCAGTCTAAAAATTCTAACAATAGAGATGTTAGGATAACTCTGACAAGATGAAATAATGAGGGGTATAGCCAAAGAAAATGTTAGTAGGAGGAGAAAAAAAATAAAGAGTCGATCGGCGTGAAAACCGACATGAAAGTGGGCCTGAATTTAAACCCTAAAAAATGAAAATTTAGAATTATATTAAAGTTACAAGCTTTTTCCTACGGTATAATAAACCTCATCGAATATTTGTAAAAGTACTTTCGTAAAAAGAAAAAAAAAATCAAGACTCACTCTTTTTGCTCTGGCTACACCACCAAACAATGCTACATCTCCACCTAGTGACACGATAGCACAAAGCCAACCAAGAACTTCCAGGGCCACTTTACTTAAACCAACAAACACTGAAACCTAAAAATGATGCTTTGTTATCCATATACAAAGCCAATGCAGCTCCACAAAACATCTCTCCTCCAAGTATATAAGATCTTTAAAGATGTTTAAGTATCGTTCTTCCATTCACTATAAAAGGAAAAGAACCCAGTTCCACTAAATGTGCTAGCTCCTCATGGCATTCACTTGCCCAGTGGCATGAGGTTATACTAACATTACTCAGAAAAAGTATTACGCGAATGTAACATGCAGAAGATGGTAGAGCCCAGATAGAAGCAGCCAACTTGGGACTCAAAGACCCAGTGTGGTTCCTAAAACCGTATGTGAATAAGAATTTTTTAAGCATCTACGAATTATAGTGTATCGAGGCTGTAATTAAAAATTACATTGTGATCCTTAAAAAACTCGAGACATCATAATGAGGCTCACATACACAAGCCAGTCAAAAGTATTTGGGGGACAGTAATAGGAAAATCTATATTCCTATGCATCTTTACAAATTCTCACAAGCACATCATAATGCCTTGGGTACAATACACACCTAGTAGGCATTTGATAAGTGGAACAATCCTCTTGCCCATGAGAAATTTCTCAAGGTGTAGTCAACTATACTGATGAGAGATGTTCTTTATGGTTAGACTGGGAACTACAGGCCTAGCAGGTTCCCAAACCTGGCTATATACAGAATTCATTACCAAGTTTTTAAAAAAATACAGTTTATAAAATGAACCCCTGGAGATTCTGATGCAGTAGATCAGTGTTGAGGCCTGGGACTCTGTATTTAAAAAAACAAACAAACAAACTTAGCGAGTCATTCTAAAGAGAAGCTAGATTTGGGGACTACTTGCCTGGAAAGTCAAGACTGGGTCATGCTAATTATGTCACTGTTTCTCCTAGGACATGAATGATTATGGGGTACTGGGGTAGAAAACAGCACATATATGCTCAAACAGGATACTTCTGTTTAAGTGAAATAATATAAAAACAAAAAGCTTTAAAATGTCGCCGACATAGCAACTATTGGCTTATAATTTCCTCTATTCTAGAGTAAAATGCAAGTTCTACCTTTAACGAGCTTTCTAATAAGACTTTTCTATTTTTTAATTAAAAACCAAAATTTTAAAATATGACAATTTACCAAAACACTTTTATCTGCAAGCTATCTAAGCCACTATTTACCACCAATCTTTAAAAGGAAATATTAGGAAACGATTATTACGACCACTAAACGTAAATGCTATTGTTTTAAGAATTTGTTCTCAAGGATAAGGTATTGACATAAAGTAACAAAACTCTGGGTGTGGCACATACACACTTCCTCAGGCTAGAACATCCAACCTGTAAACACATAAGACTTATTATTTTTTATTTAAAAGGCCGAGCCATAAAGAGTAGGGTGAAGGTTCACACAGCAATTAGCCCAATAGATCCAGCCTAGCCAGGAATTCATTTTAAGGAAAAGCACACAGGAAAATTTAATAGATTATGGAGGTTATTTTATTAGATTTTTAAATTAGATGTTCCTATTCAAAATTCACCATAGAACTCTGCTATCAAATACTAGTCTCTACCGTAAATACACACAAACGTTTGTTTACTAATATCTTATAAGAGGCTGGACAAAGATGAATTTGAGTGAGTGATGAAAAAACAAACACGAAGGTGCCAAGGTCCCTAACTTAACTTGGGTCTCATAGGATACAGAAAACCGTAAAGCTCAAGTTTAAGAAGTCACTGCTAGAACAAGGTAATATAAATGACTATAAAGCAGTACAAACTCATGATAACGCTGCTTTTTTAGAAATCCTTTCAAGTTACAAAGCAATTCTAATAACGTATGTCTATCACCAACCTTTCACCCAAAACTCACTCTGAGTGGGAACCAGCAGGATTCTTTTAAGCACTGGACCCTCTCCTACCACCAAACCACAGCCAATTGGAGAAGTGGCGGGGGGCAGGGGACCGGCGGGGCGCAGAACATCTAATATCAAGGGCAACCAATCTACAAGCTGACCAGAATCTTAAAACCTGTGGTCATGGGTGAAAAGATAGGCTGAGCCCATTAAATTCCTCTTTTGAGAATTTAGGATCGAGACGCTTGGCAGGGCAGAAGATGAAAGGATACACTGAGAGTTATCCTGATTCAGAAGGCCTGGAGTGGCCATCATTGCCCTAAACAAGTCCCACAGTCTACAGACAAGAAAGGCAGAGGGGCCAGGATCTGGCAACCCCAGTTTGCAAGGATACACAGAAAACAACGTTGTTTTCTGTTTCCCAGTCCCGATCTCTATAGCTCCAACTGTGAAGTGCTTCCTGCTCTTCGATCATCATGCGACCTAGTAGGTTCTTTCAATCAATCCGTTTCTGGAGCTAGCACGAGTAGGTCTCTGTTACTTGCAACCTGAAGAGTCCTGAGTGAGAACATATTATTTCTGAACCAAAATAATGACACATTCTCAAGATACCATTTGTATGCTATTATGCTAAGCAATAATAGCATATAGGAACAGCACAGGCAAGCTAACATCGCTGTGAGAGCTGATTTTTGTACCAAGTATTTAAGTTTGTACCTTTAAAATGATCTTACCACAGGATTTTCCATTTTATTTCCTGGTTTCTTACAAAGAAAGGAGGGAAAGGGTCACAGCGGAAGGCACCTCCCAGAGGATAATAGAAACTGCTTTACAACACTAATTCTAGCATTCGCTACCACAAGTCTATAATTTGCTGATGTGTAAAGGTAGATATTAATGTGCTAAATAAGCAGCAAGGAGGCATGCTTCGATGTTCTGCACATTCAATTAATGTTATGCAAGATGCACCCCACTTTTACACATTTATACAACTGTCTAGTCAAAAATAAAAATATTGTCCCTACCCTTCTACATAAAAGTTTTCTATAGTCTGTCTCGAGAGATCTAAGTATGGAATCATTGTTAGTTCATTAAGGCTTCCTAAGGCTGTACGAACACATGCGTGCACGCGCAGGCAAGCACACGCATGCGCACACACACACACGGTCATCAGGGCTGGACATTCGACTACGCTTAAACCGTGCGGGACCTTCGCAGCTGAGAAAATCAACGGTAGATCTGTCATTAAAACCCAGGAGTCCAACTCCCTCTACATCAAGCTTCCTAAAACAAAAGTAAAGGGACAAATATTAGCGATAGAGTCAGAAGATTAACTGAGAAATCTCATAGGATAGAAGAAGAAGGTAAGCGGCCAGTGAAAAAATACCGACTCCTCTGAAAACAGGAAGGGAGTGGTAAGACTTCACTAAGAGTCATGGGAAACCGACAGGTGTTACTTTCTCTCCTCGACAGCATCTGGGAGTACTGGGAAAAAGAGCTGCTGAGGCCTGGGCCCTGTGAGACTTTCTGAGGGCTTCTCTTAGGGCCTTTGGGGGTGGAGACTCCAGTGCCTTTTGGCTAGAAGACATGGAAGAACTTCCAGGCCTTCTGACCATTGGGGCTCTCTGCCTTGTTTGTCCTCTCTCATTTTTAAGCCAGAAAGAGCATCTTTTTGGGTATTCTGCTACTCAAAGAATTAAGAGTAGGGCCCACAGGGAATGAAACAGAAAGCTGACTGCTAAAATTTGCTTTCATGTACAGAGAGAAGACAGAACTTTTGGTTTCCTACTAGGTGGTCCGGCTCATTTGGCCGTGGTAGAAAAGGTAAGTGATTTAAGGCCTCATTGAGGAATAAAAATTATGTACACCTGGCTGGAAAAACCATTTGAATCTAGAGATTATAAGTATAGCAGATCAGACATAGGAAGAACTCCAGCGCTAACTGATACAGAGGGCAGAATAGAGGCTATTGCTGTCAGGTACTGAATTCACTCAGGAAGGTCATGTGTGATGGGCCTTAGTGCTGGAGATGGGGAAATACGCAAAGACTATGGGTTTCACAGAGACAGAGATGACTCATATTATTCACAGTTGCATACCGATCTGTAAATTTGTTATTTAAACATATAAAACAATGTTCTCACTGGGTTACAAAAACAGATCATTTTTAATCTCTCTTTTCCCACATTTTCTAAATTTCCTTCAATGAGCACTTTTTATTATTTTGGTAACATGGGATTACTCCATTTAACTGGGAACAGGAGTTGGATGACAAAAATGTTGTATAAAGTGGGAAACCATAAAATATGACTACTATCATAAACATAACTAAAAATGTACATGTGACTATACAACTTATTCCTCTGTCAATCTTTTACTATAAGGCCAAGACCACCTTTTTGAATGTGGATGAGCATGGGGTTCCAGGTCTTTTTTAGATAAACAATACCACGTACATCTATAAATATTCCATTTCCTATTCGTTTAAAGTATAATGAACTTAAAGATAATTGTGAAGCAATCTGAGTGCAGATTCTTTCTAGGATTTTTACTCAGTGCTGCCCTGTAACCTAACAGTTATCTCATTCACAGTCATTTCATTTTGTAAGGGACTCTATCGAGTCTTTCCAAAGCATTCAACTTGATTTTATTGAAGTGAGGCTCTTTTCTGTACTCACATTTCTTCAGTTGACACAACATTTTAATAAATCGTGTAGTCATGACAGGTGGTATAACTTATGCCAATGGTTTGAGGACAAATAAATGACCCTTAGTAAGCATACACTTCACAAGATGGAAGAAACACAACAGCATTCTAGAAAGTATGTACAAGCCAAGCAGACTTAGTGTGCTGTGGGTATCAGTAGGTATGACTTGTGAAGGGAATGAAGTGGGGGCAGAAGAGTTGATTATGTGGATGTTTCTTTTATGTGTTTTTGCATTTTCAGAATCTGAAACCACCCAGCACTGATGCTTTCCTTAAGGGAAGACACTGTCAAGAAAAGCCAACCATGGTTTGAAAGATGCAGTGGGGAGCAGGGAGGGAGCACGCCAGTACTTCCTCATCCCATGAGGTGGGCGTAGGGGTGTGCGTGCTTGCATACGTGTTGGGGAAAGTGGCGTTCCAAGTGGCAGAGGGACCTGGGGGAGATTTTTATTGGACACGGCCTCACTAGGAATCCAGGCTTCAAGTCATGCCAAACAAGGAGTAGGAATGATTAAATGAGAGGATGTAGTAAACTTTGTTCACAGCACAATAGTGGTCTCGCTGGGAGAAAAGTCAAAAGGGGCACAAGAAAGAGTGAAGAATGCTTTGAGTTAGCACAGGAAGAAGGAGGAGAAAGAAGAACATCCGCCTATGGTCGGAAATCGGGCTACAAAGGACAAAGAGAGCAGGAGGCCGCGAGGCGGGCTGTAGGCATAAACTTCCGGTTTCTGTCTTTCGAATGCTGATTAAATTGTTTTGCACATACTCTTCAGCTAGTTTTTAAAAGTACAAAACTTCTGTCCCTAAGAGTGATGCAAAAGTGGATAAGAGTAATTCCAGACCTTTAGAAGTAGACACTCCGGTTAGAGAGGTCAACATCGTCTGATACGAGCAGTATAGACAGTAACTGCTGAAAAAGCAGATTCTTTTTGCCTCAAGAGTCAAGTCGCAACAGGTTCCTCCTCATACTTTCCTAAGAGGCCTCTGACCCACTTTAGCGCTGCTCATCTCTATGCTCTACAGAAGGGCTCACAGTTCCCTGAAACTCCCCGACACTTATCTAGTTGTACTGATTTGTGGTTAAAATCTCTCTAAAAATTAATGAAAGACTATTTGTGAAGAAACGATGAGGTGAAAAATGAATTGTTCTTACAATTTTTTTACGAGAAACTGCAAACATATGCAAAAGGACAGAGTATAATACACTGAACCATCAGGTACCCATTACTAGCTTCAAGAGTTTTCAACACATGCCCAATCTTTTTCACTACCCTTCCTCCTCTGTGTAATTTGGAAGGCAGCTATGCTTGCCACCATACCACCAACGCCAACTGCTCTGAGTAATTTGAAGTAAATCCCACATGTCATTTTATATTATGCATAATATATAGTCTTTTTACGCCTACAGCACCTGGTCTTCCTGGTGGTCTCCCATCCAAGCACTAACCGAGCCCGACCCTGCTTAGCTTCCGAGATCAGACGGGACCGGGTGTGTTCAGGGCAGCGTGGCCAGAGACTATGCATAATATTTTAAAATACCTCTCTTGAAGCTGGGACTCCTTTAAAAACCATAACCACAATACCAATAGCACACCTAAAAAATTAATGATATTTCTCTAATGTCAAAGATTCAGTTGTTTTAAGGAGGTAAGAATATACAATGGGGCAAAGACAGTCTCTTCAATAAAAGGTGTTGGGAAAATTGGACAGATACATGGGAAAAAAAAGAAACCAGACCACATTCTTACACTGTATACAAGAATAGACTCAAAATGGATTAAAGACTTAAACGTAAGACCTGAAACCATAAAACTTCTAGAAGAAAACATAGGCAGTAAACTCTCTGATATTACTAACAGGAATTTCTTTTTAAAGATGTCTCCCCAGGCAAGGGAAACAAAAGAAAGAGACAAACAAAGGGGACTACATCAAACTAAAAAGTTTTTGCACAGCAAAGGAAACCATCAACTAAACAAAAAGACAACCAACTGACTGGGAGAAGATATTCGCTAGTGATACATCTGATAAGAGGTTAATATCCAAAATATATAAAGAACCCATACAACTCAACAACAACAAAAAAACAAACAATCCAATTAAAAAATGGGCAGAAGACCTGAACAGATACTTCCCCAAAGAGGAAATACAGATGGCCAAGAGACATATGAAAAGGTGCTCAAGGTCACTAATCACCAGAGAAATGCAAATTAAAACCACCAAGAGACATCGTCTCACACCTGTCAGAATGGCTATCATAAATAAATCAAAGAACAACAAGTGTTGGCGAGGATGTGGAGAAAAGGGAGCCCTCATACATTGTTGGAGGGATTGCAAATCGGTACAGCCACTATGGAAAACAGTCTGGAGGTTTCTCAAAAAATTAAAAATGGATATACCTCTTGACCAAGCAATTGCACTTCTGGGTATTTATCCAAAGAAAACCAAAACAATAATTCATAAAGATCTACGCACCCCAATATTCACGGCAGCACAATTTACAATAGCCGAGATATGGAAGCAACCTAAATGCCCATCAACAGACGATTGGATAAAGAAGTTATGGTTCATATATACAATGGAATATTACTCAGCCATTAAAAAAAAATGAAATCCTACCATTTTCAAAGACATGGATGGACCTAGAGGTTATTACGCTGAATCAAATAAGTCAGAGAAATAAGACAGAGAAAGGTAAATATCATATGATTTCACTTATATGCAGAATCTAAGGAACAAAAAGAACCAACTAATCAAAAACTGAC
>NW_024344432.1:1312434-1312869 GCF_902729225.1 Pteropus medius
TCCAGCCTCCCACAGCACTTCCTCTGTACTGGCTAGAGAGCACATTTCACATCTAGCCTCCCAAACTCCTCCAGCTTTCTCCGCAGTGACTTCTACCTTGCTTTTATAATACAGAGGAGACATGTACGTGTTTCTCAAATATGCAAATCCCTTTCCAAAAATACACCACCAGCTCTTCCATCCTACCACTCACCAACCTCAACCAGCTTTACCTAAGCGGGTAGTTTATTCACAAATGAAACTCGCTCAAGTAAATAACACATGCTTTAAGCATCAGAGCTATACCTGATTGAACTTTAAGTTATACTGTTGAGATGTTTCCTACTTTTCACAGGGCAAAGGCAGCAGCACAGCAGTACTGACATTTTTCCAATCTGAGGCCCCTTTAAATGACTTAATTTGTTCTAAAAGAAATACTGTCTTCAAGGAATTTCT
>NW_024344432.1:1313098-1351435 GCF_902729225.1 Pteropus medius
AAAAAAAAAAAAGAAAGAAAAAATTTTTAATCGCCTGGAAAACCTGGCTATCCCGAGTGACTCATTCCCACACAGGCAGTACATGTACTTTTAGGGAGAATGGTCTCAATGCCAAATGTTCAGAGCATCATGGGAAGACCTATTTGAAGCCACATATTTACTTACCAACTCTGAACCAATCCCACAGAAGGACGGTTAAGCAAATTATCCGGCAGGAGGTTAACTTCTCTCATTGTGTTGGCCAGTCTCACAGGAAGCTCCTTTCGTAGAAACATATATGAAGTTTTCTCACAAGCATTATCTCTCCCTATTAAGAGATGAAAAATGTTCCATGATTTACAGTCTAACAGATGGAATAATAAATGCTCCCGTGGTAGCACAATTACTGGTTGGGAAGAGAAAATTAAATAATCCCGCAGACTCTAGTTAAATTTTTATCCTCCGAAATAGCAGGTTTAAGAAAATAATTTAATTAGAATAGAAAAAGAACATTTATTCCAAGACGCAACCTTGAAAGCAGTTTTTTTTTTTCTTAACACAAATCCATTCCTAGTGTTACCAGCAGCAATATAAAAGTGACCTGGGATCTAATCTGAATTTGTTTTCAAATAAACACTGTGGGAAAACTGCCAAGCACAAAAGTAGAAGAACATGTTAATCCATTCCTGTTCAGAGGGGTTTCTAGAAGGCAACAGATCCATTCATTCCACAAATATTCGCCTACTGTGTACTGAGATTTTCTTCAAATGTGTTTCTTCAGGGACCAGAGCTCTGCCACTTAGGGAAGTAGCCACAGACCCTACCTCTGACAGAGACACAGGGCTTGAAATGTGCCAGAGAAACTAGCTCACAGGTATGCTCAGAAGCAGAGGGGTCAATCACAGCATGCCTGAGGGGAAGACACTGTTGACCATAAAGACAGAGGTCAGGGAGTCTTCTGTTGATTTCCCTGAGCTGGTTATGCAGAAAACTTACATACCTAGGACACAGTGGGGAAAAAAGGTACCCCCGTCTGAAAGAAAAACTGAGCCCCTTCCCAGGCTGCCATGTGTACCTGAGCAGTTCCATGACTGGCCCTGCCCCCACACCCCCAGCCTTGCTGTAAACCCGATGATGGTTGGGGAATGGAGGACATGATAGAAAGGACATGAGCTTTGGAGACAAAAATGTGCTCCAGCCCCAACTCCTCCATTTTGGGGGTGGGACACCTTTGGTAAACTTCTCAAACTCTCTGAGTTTCAGCTGTCTTAATCGTAAAATGGGGATGAAACTTCGGTTTTTGTAAAGACTGTGATGACGTGTGTAGAGCCTGACACAGAGCAAGTGTTCAATAAACAGTAGTCCTTCTGACCTCTGTGATACTTATGGGTCCCCGCCACCTCCCTCATACTTGATAGGCCTTCCTTGGGCTCCACGTTCCCTAGAGGATGTTGAAAAATGGGCAACCTGGGGACCAGGCCCAAAGAGGGGGAAGGTCATCTAACAACTGTCTCCTCCAAATTCTCCTTATTCTTCCACACGTGATAAAGGCAGCCAATTAGAGAAGCAGGAGTAAATCCAATTTTCTAACACTTCCAGCCAAGTTCTGGTTTATTCCTTTCATCTCCCCACCAAATAAGACCAGAAATAAAAGAATCCACTTTTGAAAGTCATCTGCAGAACTTTCTTCCCCCATTCACCCCTCACTCCCTTTCCCAATTTTCAAAAGTGTTAGAATAAAAGATTAGTCTTGAACGACCCACCTCTTACTTCCCTCATTCTGAGTACACTGAAGGCCTTCAGTAAATATTTAACTAATCTGATTCTGTCTTTCACTCGGAAACTACTCCAAGAAAGATAGAAAGGTGGAATTCTCAGCGATGACCTTCTAACCTCTACTCCATATACATTTATTTGGCCTTAGAACATTAACATTTAAAATGACTGGTTGCTTTGCTTAAGAAAACATATATCACTCCTAAAATGTTCTGTATGGATATTATTTTTGTACGTGAATCATTTTTAATGTACTTAAAATGCTGATATTAAAAACTCATAGTAACTCTTATTATAAAGTGAAGGACCTATTACCTAAGTTAAAATGTATGTCTACGTTTTCCCATACCAGGAGAAATACTCTGCACCCTGGTTAAACAGAAAGGACTCTTTTTTCAAGCACAAGAGAAATGTTATGTTCTCCCTGTAAAAGAAGGAAGTCAGGGATTGAGGAAGAAGAGGAAGAATCTTGTGATGGTGAATTGGAACTGGGAGTATCTGTATGAACTCAAGATTTAAAAAAAAAATAGCTGAGTTTTTTGGGCAGTCAAATTTTACATGCTTAAATTTCCACGTCCACAACATATTTGGAGTAACAAACTAGAAGCGCAGAGGTAGGGTGAAGAGGAAGGGCCGTAAGAAGTGAGAGCTGACTGTCAGGCACCAGGTGGCAAGCGGTGGTCAGGTCCATATCTGTTCCAAAAACCCACAGGGCTAGATGGTTTCATAATGTAAAGGTTTTCAGATTTTAGGAAGGTAGAAAGAAGTACGTACCTCCACTGTGTAATATGGCCTATTATATGGACACAACATAGCTACAGTGAAATCTGTGCACATTTACACTGAGCAGTATACAGATCATGGCTCTAAGATACCTCAGATCAGGTTTTGCCACGCAATGAGCTTTGGCAACAAAGGTATGAAAAAAGAACTTCAATTTTTAGAGTTTTCTGGACTTCGGAATTCAGATACGAGAAAGCAGTCTTGCAGAACAGTAAAACCAAGGTCAAATGCCAGAAGCATATTTAAATTTGAATCCTGACTAGAGCACCCATAAGCTTCATGAACGCGGGCAGGTGTCATTACACTTCGAAGCCTCAGTGTCACCATCAATAAAATAAGAACAGTACTTGCTCATGGTAGGAAGAATTAACATCGTTAAAACGTCCATACTACCCAAAGCAATCTATAGACTTAATGTAATCTCTATCAAAACACCAATGGCACTTTTCATAGAACTAGAATAAATAATCCTAAAATTTATATGGAACCACAAAAGACCCCGAATAGCCACAGCAATCTTGAGAAAGAAGATATCACACTACCTGATATCAAACTACACTACGAGGCTATATTAATCAAAACAGCATGGTACTAACATAAAAACAGACACCAACAGAGATCCAAGAATAATGGGGTCAAGCAATCTAACAGATGCAGAGTTCAAAACACTAGTTATAAAGATGCTCAATGAACTTACGGGAAGAGTAGATGAACTCAGTAAGAACTTTAAAAAAGAGATAAAAAACATAAAAATGGAAATTATAAAAGAGAACCAGTCAGAAATGAAGAACGCATCATCTGAGATGCAGAGTATATCAGAGGGAATAAACAGAGTGGATAAAGAAGAGGATCGAACCACCGATATAGAGGATGGGGAAGCCAAGGACACCCAATCAGAACGGCAAGAAAAAAGAAGCTAAAATTAAATGTAAAAATATCCATGTCACAGGGGCACCTGAAGGAGAACAAGAAGTTGAAGAGCTATCTGAAGAAATAATGATGGAAAACTTCTCTAACCTGGTGAAGGAAATAGACATAAATCCCAGGAAGCTCAGAGTCCCTAAAAAGAGGAACTCGAAGAGGCCCACACCAAGACACATCATAATTAAAATGCCAAAGGTTAAATACAAAGAGAGAATCTTAAAAGCAGTAAATAAAGCAGTTGGTTATCTAAAAGAGAGCAACCATAAAACTGGCAGCTGATTTCTCAAAAGAAACTATGCAGGACAGAAGGGCTGGCACGAAATAACCAACGTGATTAAAACCCAAGATCTACAACCAAGAATACTTTATCCAGCAAAGCCATCATTTAGAGTTGAAGAACATAAAGAGCTTCCCAGACAAAAATAAGCTAAAGGAATTTATTGACACCAAGCCAGTATTACAGGAAATGTTGGAGGGACTTCTTTAAGAAGAAAAAACATGTATCAAAAACATGAATAAAGAATGGTAACAACTACATTCCTATCAACCAGTACCTCAAGTGGAAAAGAATGAAGTGCTCCAATCAAACGACAGAGTGGCTGAATGGATAAGAAAACAAGACCCCTACATATGCTGCCTATGAGAGACTCACCTCAGATTGAAAGACACACAGACTAAAAGAGGATGGAAAAAGATATTGCTTTGACGGACCTAGAGGGTATTGTGCTGAATGAAATAAATCAGATGCAGAAAGACAAATATTGCATGATTCCACATACACGTGGAATCTAAAGAAAATAAACAACAAAAACAGAAATAAAATAGATACAGAGAATATTTTGGGGGCTACTAGATGGAGAGGGATTGGGGACAAGGCATACAAATAGGATCAGAAGTACAAATGGATAGTTACAAAATAGACATGGAACTATAAAGTGTAGCATAAGGAAAATAGTTATCAATGTTGTAATAAATATGTAAGGGGAAGAGGGGTACTAGATTTAGTGGGGTGACCACTTTGCGAGTTATATAGATCTCTAAATCATTATGCTGTACTACTGAAACTAATATATTACTATATGCCAACTATAATTTAAAAAAACTCATTGAATTGTACAATGTAAATACGAGCAACTAATTATCTAATATATTTCAATAAAGCAGGAAAAAAAAAACAGACACATAGATCGATGGAACAGAATAGAGAACCTAGAAATAAATCCACACCTATATGGTCATTTACTCTATGACAAAAGAGGCAAGAATATACGATGGGGTAAAAGACAGTCTATTCAATAAATAGTGTCGGGAAAACTGGACAGACACATGTAAAAAAATGAAACTAGACCACTTTCTTATACCATATACAAGAATAAACTCAAAATGGATTAAAGACTTAAATGTAAGACCTGAAATCATAAAACTCCTAGGAAAAAAACATAGTCAGTAAACTCTCTGACATTGCTGTTAGTAATATTTTTCTTCTGATATATCTCCTTCCTTAGGCAAGAGAAACGGAAGAAATGATAAACAAGTGGGACTACATCAAACTAAAAAGTTTTTGCACAGCAAAAGAAACCATCGACAAAACAAAAAAACACTCTACCAATTGGGAGAAGATATTCACCAGTGATACATCCAATAAAAGGTTAATATCCAAAATTTATAAAGAACTCATACAACTTAACACCAAAAAACCAAACAACCCCATTAAAAAATGGGCAGAGGACCTGAACAGACATTTCTCCAAAGAAGACATACAGATGACCAAGAGACATGTGAAAAGATGCTCAGCATCACTAATCATCAGAGAAATGCAAATTAAAATGACGAGATATCACCTCACACCTGTCAGAATGGCCATCATCAATTAATCAACAAAAAACAAGTGCTGTCGAAGGGAACCCTCGTGCACTGTTGGTGGGGCTGCAAATTGGTACACCCAGTACAGAAAAGAGTATAGCGGTCCCTCAAAAATTAAAAATAGAACTACCTTATGACCAGCAATGCCACTTCTGGGTATTTCTCTGAAGAAATCCAAAACACTAATTTGAAAAGATACATGCATCCCTATGTTCACTGCAGCATTATTTACAATAGCCAAGACACAGAAGCAACCTAAGTGCCCATCAACAGACGACTGCATAAAGAAGATGTGGTATATGTATAGAGTGGAATATTATTCAGCCATAAAAAAGGAAATCTTACCATTTGCAACAACATGGATGGACCTAGAGGGTATCATGCTAAATGAAGTAAGTCACAGAAAGACAAATGCCATAAGATCACTTATATGTGGAACCTAAAGAGTGAAATGAGCAAAACACAGACAGACTCATAGATACAGAGAACAAGCGTGGTTGCCAGATGGGACTGGGGTTGGGGGGCTGGGTGAAAAAGGTGAAGGGATTAAAAAGTACAAATTGGTAGTTACAAAATAGTCATGGGTATGTGAAGTACAGCATAGGGAATATAGTCAATAATATTATAAAAATTATGTATAGTGCCAGGTGGGTATTAGACTAATTGGAGGGATCACTTCATAAATTATATAAATGTCTAACCACTATGCTGTTCACCATTCGATATTACATGTAATACTGAATGTCAACTCTAACTGAAAAAGAAAAAAAAAAAAGAATAGTGCCTATTTCATAGAGGCTGTGGAGAGGGTTAAAAAGTGTTTAACATTTAACATTAACAAGTTCTTAAAACAGCCTGAAGCCACATGTGCCAATTCAAGTAGGTCGGTACTTGCTGAGCCCTGAGACTGAACTCTTCGGGCTCAGAACACCGCCTATATGATTCCACATGATTAAAAAAGGATTAAAAAGGATTAAAGTATATTCTGTGTCTGTACTAACCGCTTCTATTTATTTTAAAATAAAAGGCCTTGATTCTGCACTAACTAGAAAATTGAACTACTCACTCGGCATGGTCTAAGATGACCAAATTTCAGGAAGCATGGTATGCTAGCCTTCTTAGATTATCAGTCTTTTATAAACTAGTGTAGAAAGAAACTTTGTGTCTCTCTCTCTATCCCCCATGGCACTGATTAGAGTGCCTCACCTATGGTAGCTTCTCAATGATTTATCGAAAGAATAGATAATACTTTTAGAAGTTTGTGTTTTTAAAAAAGTACCTGAAAAATCTCAGGTTTTGCCTCCTACATTCTAATTTAGCTTTTGAGACAAATTCTTTGTACTCAGATACCTTAATTATACATCAGCTTAAACAGGGAGATAAGTCTTTTTTAGTTAATTAGCAAACCTAAAAATAAATATAAAATGCCTGATTTTCTTGAACTATTCGGTGGTTTTCCTCATATAAGTTGAAAGTATTTCATCCTGTGTATTAATGCTGGATACTCGGTTTAAATCAAAGGGTTCCAATAACCTTATTTTTAATAAACTTATCCCCCCTCCCCCCAAAAAAACTTTTCATTTTAATTGAATGTCCTCTCAAAAGGGTTCTGTTTTGATGTCTTCTGGCATATTGAGTTATTTTCCAGTTGTTCTTTCCAGTTACTTGACTTCATTTTCCTCCTACTTATATGGCTTTTCTATATTCCTTGATTTTGATTTTCTATTTTTATTCTGTATTTCCCTATATGCTTCACCTTACTCAAATTTATCAATTAAATTACTCCCTAGTATCAGTTCAGAAGATGACAACAAAGGAGTGGGTGAGGAGAAATTCTGACTTTAGTGAACACAAATTCTTCATTGGCTTTACACTGTATTTCTTCAGTCGTTCTTCCTCATTTGATGACCCTTTCATTCTCTTGTTTTGTTTTTCATACTTTTCCCTTTCACCGAGAAGTTTGGAGACAATTACTACATTTGCCAAAGGTATGATTTGATTTGTCTAGAAAGGTTCTGAGTAGCTTCCCGTTCATCAAGACATAGGATGTATAGACATAGAAACACAAATGACTTTTGATTTGATGCAGGGAGCTCCTTCAGTGATGGTCACCATAAGAAAGGGGCATTTGACTAGCCTTCTGAGAACAAGAGTTCAGACTTATTATTCTTTATACCTGATGTGCATTGTGGCTTATATTTCCAGTGACTCTTTAATCCTCTTTTCGACTAATTTACAGGAAGCAGGAATAAAAACAATTATTTCTTCACTTAATGAAGTGACCTGAAAATATGCCTCATAATTAAAGCAAGAGGGCTGAGCACCTGCCCCCCCCTAAAATGTAGAGTCTCCTCTCTGGGTTACTTGAAGTCTATCTTTGCCCACATCTCAGCTTTCACACACGGTAGGGGATGGTTTGGGAATGGTCGTAATGGAATCAGGGAGTGGAAAAGGGTAGCAGCAACTGGAAAACTTACCATCAAGGCATCAAAAACAAAGAGAATGATCAACTCATTCAGATAATATTGCTTTTTCTAAAGACTGTCAATTAAATGTTTGAGTTTGCAATGTATTTTTACTATTATGTTAAAATGGATAAAATGCAACCAAGAAAATAACATCTTAGGGGCAGTTCTTTGATTTTTCTCCAGTTGTGGTTATAAGATTTCACTTTTTTGAAAACATTGAATTTTAGAATCATAAGTAATTAATTGTTGGGCTTACCAGAGCTAAACAATGATGAATTGAATAGTCAGTCCCTCAAAGAAACAACCTAAAGCATGAATGGAGAGCTACCAAATGATTGTGAATATTCTTCAAGATTCCCTTTTTTTTTTTTAGCTTCATTTTTAAAGTGTTTGTTTTACTTCCATGTCCAGAAGTACTATTTTACTGCCTGAGAAGTTTAACAGTGTTCCTTTGTTTGGGAAGAGTTATTCCTGAATTTAAAGAGATCAAAACAGGTAGCAGATTTGGGGTCTCCCAAAGTTGAGGCTACCCTCACTGTAGGCCGGACCCTGTTATTATTACTAATAGTGAGCCAGAAACTTCAGAGCCAAAGAATGGAAGTTTCACATGTACCTCATTCCCTATCACATTCAATGCCCCAACAACACCCAGAAGTGACACTACTTCTTTGGGCCCAACTACTCACAGATGCGATGGGTCACAGATTCGGACAGGACACAGGAGAGATGGCTTATCTGGGACCTCAGCTGAAAAAACTCAAAAGCTGGAAAAGTGACTAGACCATGGGGGGCTGGACGTATCTGAAGACTCCCTAACTCACGAGTCTGACCCAAGAGGCACTGCCTATTGGACCACTGCCGGATGGCCTCTCCATGGGTTTCCTCACAGCATGGTGGCCTTGGGCTAGTGGGATTCTTCCATGGGTTTGGTAAACAAGGTGGAAGCTGCATGGCCTTTTATGACCCAGCCTCAGAAGTCACACAGCTAGCCCCCTTCTGACATACTTAACAGATCAAAGCAGCCACAGCCTGCCCAGACTCCAGGGAAGGAGATCAGACTCAATCCTCTTGATGGAGGGCTGGCAAGGGCACATCGTAGAAAAGTATCATCATGACCGTCTTTGGAAAATGACATCTGCCCTAAGACGTTCATGAGGAGGAATAGAAGATGATTTGTTTCTCGAATTATATTTTAAAGCTTTCTTCTATTGCCTGAATTTGCTTTCCTCTGGGGTCATTTTTGGCCACTAACTTACCTTAGTTTCTCTCTTTCACAAGTGGGCTTCCCTTGGATGTCTGGTGAGCCTTGCTTGTTCAGCCATGTTTGAGAGCGGGGCAGCCTAAAGACTAAGTGAGCACCCAAAACGCCAGATCACATAAGACTTCTGAGTGAGGGTCCTAACACCACACCAGCTTTCCTAATTCTCCTTAAATAGTTCATTCAGGGTCTCTGGAGAACACCCTCTTTATCCTTTACTTTGCCTAGGGGTAACTGTGTGCCTAATAATCTTTAGATGGTCAGGGTAGAGGGTGACCCTTCTGTTTGCAGACTTCCAATTCATTCTCCAGTTTTCGCCCAGCCAGCCCTACCTGTCACTCCCATCCTCTACCCCTGGTACTGCGTAACTGAGGTGGGAGGCTCTGCTATACCTAGCTCTGCAGCCTCCTTGGCCACAGTGCCTTCTGTGTATGTTCTAGACCTGAGCTGTCCAGTACAGAAGCCTTCAGCAATTAAGGGAAATTTGAATATTCAATTTTATTATGCTATCGATGATAAATTCCCCAAGTGTGATAACTGAGTCACAGTTATTCGGAGACTACTCTTATGCTTAGGATATACATAAGTATCTAGGGGTAGTCATGCTGTCTGCAACATACTCTAAAATGGTTCAGCCAAAAAATCATGTATAGAAAAGGAGGGAGGGTGGGAGGGAGATAGTAACAGGGATGGACTGGGTGAGGAGGAGATAAAATACAAATACAGTAAGTCCTCACTTAATATCATCAACAGGTTCTGCAACTTGAACCAAAATAATGAATAATGAAACCAGTTTTACCACAAGCAAATTGATATAAACACAAGTTAGGTTCCTATGGCATCTCATCAACATTACAGTGACACATTATTCGAGGACCTGCTGTACGGCGAAGTAACTGGTGAATCTAGGTGCTAGGCATGAATATTAACTATACTGTTCTTACAACTTTTCCCAGGGTCAGAAAATTTTCCAAATAAAAGGTTTAGGAGGTACATTGTAAATGACCTAAATATTCAGTAATAAGGGAATAGTAAAATAAATTACAATATTGCACATTTACATGGGGAAACATGCAGTCATTGGAGAATCTTTTTAAAGGAAAAAAAAAAAGGTTTCCCTATAACAAGAGCCAGTCTGTTATTTAAAAAGCACACACACAAAAACAAACCTACTAGAGCCATTCTATTCTTAAAAAGTGGGGTCTGAAGCCCATGGTACATACCTTCATGTAATGATTTTTGCTGCTCTTATAGGAAAAGAGGTTACAGGGTGAATGTGGTGGGGTCCCTAATAGTGGTAATACAAGGGTTATGGGTCCCTCCCTGGAGAACATGTGTGTCTGTGCTGAGGAAAAGCAAGTCATGTCCACTAGCAGCACCTTGATCCTCTCTCTTTAGAGATCCTATTTGTTTACTCTTTTGAAATAGTATGTCCATGAACGGAATAGTGAGAAATCTGCCCCTCTGTATGTCAGATAAGGCCAAAGCAAGTTGTAAATGGATTTCATCGTGGGCTGACAGTTTGTGCCCTCCACTTGGGCAACTCCTCCGCCACAGCCCCCAGTCACCGAGTTCTATATCCTGTGGGTCCCAGGATTTCTCAGAAAATGGAAGAGTCCATTATTAGCACAACGCCTGGCCCACTGTAAGTGTTTAATATTTCTTGATTAGAACCGAAAGTTAAAATACCTAGTAAGTTTCAGTATAAACTTACTATAGTAAAACTCAGTGGTTCAAACTAACATTTGCTGGTAATGGTAAGTTCCTCTTACAAACAGATCTTTGAAATCTTTAGAGGTAGGGGAAAGGTAGACAGGAAAGTGATAATAAAGTGGCAGTAACTGTCAATACAGTGTGCTGGGCCAGAGAATGGAGAAAACAGCATGAACGTGTTCAGAACTGATTAGGACAAATAGAGCTTTGACCAGCGAGAGAGCATGTGAGTAACAATCACAGCCAAAGCCACCACACTGATCCATATCAACCTAATTCCAGAGAGGGGTTTAGGAGTTAGTCCTAATGGTGGATTGGTGAATTATAGGATATCTTGTTGTCATGGAAGCAGGAATAGTTAAGTAAAGGTCACATCGTACTCATCTTTGAGTTAATTGAGGCAAAATGTTAAGTTAACCATGACAGTGAACGAAAAGGATCCAAAGTCAGTCAGGCTCAAAGCACAAATGAGCCGAAAGGGCTATGTTTCTTGGGAAATGATCGGTTTACATAGCTGGGACCTTCAGCCAACAAACTTTAAGATAATTAACATTTGAGGTTAAGAGCTCCCTATACGGTTTTTATTCTTAGCAGGAAGCTGATTTCATCCAGGAAATGCTGTGTCACTAATTTCCCATCATAAAAGCATAGCCAACAATTACTGAGCACCTACCATGTTCCATGCATTGTGCTGCACGTTCTCGCTTCCATCCGCGTAACAAGCCTATGATCAGATACTATCATTTCCATTTTGTAGATAAGGACACTGAATGCAGTAGGATTAAGTGATTAGCTCAAGCTCCCACTGGTGGTAGGCAGCAGAAATCAAGACTTAAGTACAAGTCTACACAGACTGCTTCTCATATTCTCAGGGACAATAGGCATTACTAATGAGTGGTGGGGGCTCTCAGAATAAGAATGCTTTCGGTGCAAATAAATAAGTAGGTATCAGTCTGACAGCTCAGAAATGATAAGACTGGATGACCTTTAGATTATGCAATTTCTTGATTCCCTAACAGAACAAATTTAGTCAAAACCTCAACATTACAAATACGCCGTTTGCCAGAAAGAATTGCATTGGGGCGATGGTATATTATGTTGAAAGAAATGGTATATTATAGTGAATGAAAACACATAGATTTAAAAGCTCAATCTACCTGAATTTTAATTGTGGTTTTGCCCCAACTTTACTCAGGCAAGATACTTAAACCATCTAAGCTTTAGTGTCTTTAATCAAAGAAATGGAAACATCTACCTCACCTGGATGTTATGAAAATTATCGCTACATCTGCCCACTATTGTGTCTGTTAGAGAGTGGTACACAAAGGTAAGCTGCCTTTGCCTCCTAAAAAGAATAATTTCCTGTTTCCTTTGGAAGGGGAGGCCGAGATGTTATACCAACAACTAGCCGTTGGTCTAGGCAGTCTCTTCGTTACTCAGGGCTTCTGCTTTCCCACGTGTGCAACCGGGGAGGATAGACAGATGATATTTAAGTTCAAGCTCCCACTGAATGGATTGAAAAGAAGATTCTGGTTTGTGTCTCTACATTTTACAGTTATTTATATTACACCAACTTTGCCTAATAATGTACATCCTGGAACAACTCTGGAGAGCACTTCTCAGAGTAAGCAGCCCAGGAAAGGAGCTAGAAATCAAGAAAAAGAGTACGTACACACATTTACGTCTGCTCTTCTGTTTGTATTCTCCATCCAGAAAGCCTCCAAGGACACTTTGGATAAAGGACGATTCAGTTAACACCTCACACTTTCCCATAAAGCCACCCCTACTACACGAACCTCCAAGGGAGAGGTAGGGACAGCAGGAAAAGCATGCCGCAAACTCGTAGGATTCAGAAAATGTGGTATATAGCTCTTTGTTCATAGCTCTCAGGCTTGGGCAAAAATTTTTACCAGATCTAACATAATTCGTAACTCTGGAAGCACACTACAATCACCTGGGTAATTCAAAATACCACGCCTAGACCCTACCCCCAGAAATTGATTTAATTGGCTTGTGTAGGGGGCAGGTGTCACTAGTTTTCATTGCTCCCCAGATGATTCTCGTGAGCAGCGAGGACTGAGAACAACTGACTAGCATCTAATCACAAAAAAGTCAACGAGGGAACAAAATCAAAGAACCCCTCAGGGCCTCAAAGAGTGGCTGTGAAACATCCTAAGCTTCTCTATTTACCCATCCTTTTTTAGTCTCTATTCTCAGGTTTGAGTTTTGTTTCAGCCTCTTAGGAAAGCGACCCAGGAACATCTTCATAGTCTTGAGACTTTTCAGCACTATCGACTATCTTTTTTCTCTTCCTTTTAGACAATCCTAAAAACCACTGATCACATTCACGTAGGAAATGGCTGTACTTCGAGATGTGGTGATTCTTGACAAGCTGTGACAGTGCACCTGTCGATCCTTTCTTCTAGTGTGTTTTGTTCCCATACTACACCCAAACTTTACCTGCTTTCTCAGCTGCAGATAAAACCCCGAGTATGCTCAGGTCTATGAAAATGTAACAATTTGTTGGGAAAAGGGATGGTATGTGACCAATTTCAAAGGGCCCTACTGTATTCTGGCCAAAAACACATGGGAAAATATTGAACTTCATGTTTTGGGAAAATGCTAGAGAGAAACTTAGTATTTTGTTCCCAACAATGAAACTACTATATACTGACCTTCATGCCCCAGTAAGAAAGAAAGCGACCCTGGTCCAACTCAAATGGTCAAGCGGAATCATAAGTCTAAGATTGAAAATAAAATCATGACTGCTTGGATAATGCTTAGGGAAATAATCTACCACTGAGTTAGAATCCCAAATATTCAATTAGAGGAAATATAAATATCGATGCACGTAAAGGTAATAGTTGGCTATAATTTTGGTGTCATTCATTATGGCAGAAAGTATAATCTCAATAAACATGACCCGCTGCCCAGGAACAGGGTGTTCCTTAGGGGATATGAAGGACACAATCAAACCAAGCTCTGCCACAAGGCCAAGTATGGAGGTGAACTGCCTCCACCCTGCCATAAAAGCAAAAGAGGCTAACTGAAGATGCTTCCAGGCTGGTTTCAATCAACACCTCGTAACCCATTCACGATCCCGAGCACATTTTCTATAAGTTAACTAATTTATCAAGAAGAATAAGTGGTCAAGAACAAGAATTTCTAAAAACCTAAGATAATGAAGAACTGACCTCGCCAGATTTTAACACTAATTACAAGATAAAAGTTAGCATATAATATTTAGCTCAAATCAGAAAAGTTGTCCTTATTGAATAGAATCCATAAATACAGTCTGTGAACTTAGGTGATAAACAACAGAAAGATTTAAGGTATTAATAACTGCTGCTGTGCAACTGGATAGCAGAACAGGGCAAAAGTGAGTTAGCTCCAAAAGTCCCATCAGAAATGGCAATAAATTCGAGGGATTTAGTAACAATTTATAAATGTTATAGGTGATAAATCTGACCATGATTAAAGCACTGCGAAAGACTGAGTGTATTTATTTAGTGCACTCAGATTGTGCACTAAATAAAAACGAAACCAACATTCAATATTAGCATATAAATATAAGGGCAAAAGTTGGAAGGCTATCACAAAAAAAATAGATGGAAGAATTATGGGTGATATTCTTTGCAAATGCCTTTAATTGTATACTATCATAACTACTTTACCAGAGAAGGGAACACAGTGGAAATAATATCGCACAGCACAATAGCTTACTATGTGCCACAGAGACACAAGGAATTCATGATACAAACGATGAAAACTCCTGGTTACAGTTACTAAAGGTCAAGGGCGCTTTACGCACAACAAAATGCAGAGAATAAACGCAATGTGGGGAAAAAAAATACAACTGTTAGCTTCTATGTTACCCATTATACAATTAAAAATCCTAAAACCTCATTTTGGCAGGGCTGTGGAGAAACTGGTACACTTAAAACTTTAGAGACAGCCCTGTAGATTAAAGCTATAAAATTCCTCAGCCCTTTCACATGGTAATTCCACCCTATAGGTAAACTGCTGATTACCTGGAAGTCTTAGCTACCCTAAAAGTCACACTCCAGTTTACTGTTACAGGCTTTATCATTTAAATGCAAATTAAGAGCAAACATTTCACAGCTTCTCTAACAGGGAACCTAATTAACTTAGACTAAGGGGTCTAAAAAGTTTCTGTAAAGGGCCAGATGGTAAACATTTTTGGCTTTGTGGGCCAAACCTTGTGTGGCAGCTACGCAACTCTGCTGTTGAGGAGAAAAACAAGTCAAAGACAATATGTAACAAATGGGCATGGCCGTGTTGCAATAAAACTTTACTTACAAAAACAGGTGTTTTCAAAACCCATAGTGTACCAAAGAGTGAACTCTAAGGTAAATTATGGATTTGTGGGTGATAATGACTGGCCAATGTGGGTTCATCAACTGTAACAAATGTCCCAAGCTGGTGCAGGTTGTCAATAGTGGGGGAGGCTGTATTTGTGCGGGAGTTCCCTCTACTTTCTGGCCAATTTTGCTGTGAACCTAAGACTACTCTTTAAAGTCTATCAATTAAAACAAAACTAAACCCATGGCTGGCCCTCGGGCTATAGTTGCACAACCTATCTTAGACTACAGTATTCCTAAAACAAAAGGATTTGCCCAACTCTGAAATCAGATTATTATGGAAGTAAAATAAATGAAAGCCAAAAAAAAAAGGAAAGTGGTGATATTTGTGATTTCATTCAGTAATAAAACAAGGCTCAAAATTGAATATCAACAGTCTGATCACACCTCCAATGCTTAACAGGAAGAAACGCAATCATCACTAGGCTGCGGGTAGCCATCTCTCTCCTTCAAAACACACACACACACACACACACACACACACACACACACACACACAACCCCCAGCAAAGACGTTGGAACAAAGCCAGAGCTATGCCTCTAGCTCTCAGAGCCTGATAAATCAGGTTATGTTGAAATCTAGCCCTATCAGATCGTTAAGGCCCAAAAGGCCAATTCTTTCTCTCAATTTTAAATACCGATCAAGATGCATTAAGCCACCTTAGATATCTCTATCCTAAATGAAACTGTTCTCTTCCCCTTTAATTCAGAATAGTTGGCTTCTACCTCCAGATGGTTTAGTATAATTTTGGGCAACTCCTCACAGGAAAAAAAAAAACATTACTGCTTACAGAAAAGGTGTGTCATGTACGTATATGTAAACATACAAAACAAACACACGTGGAAACAGAATGCAATTGTTTTTCCCTTTTCCTAACACAATTAAAAAAAAAAAAAACTTTTCATCTTCTCCAGAAACAAAATCACTGCTCTCCCCAGGCTTCAAGGAGCATAATGACTTAAAAACCAAAGACTTTTCGAAGAGCAGTCATTTGGAAGCAAAGTCGACCTCTCAGTGGGTGTTAGAATCTTAAAATACTTTCTAAAGGAAAACAGAGGCGGCTGGGCCCTTAAACCTCAAGAATAGTAAACGCAGAGAAACTGGCTGCTGTCTTCTAATAGCCAAAGGCTCCGAGGTTCACAGAACCAGTGTGATCTTGGGAGACATCTTTTCTGTGAAAAGAAAGGCAGAGTTGCCAGACAACCTGCTTTCTGCTGCTTTTATTTGGGAGATGCTATATTTAAAAGTGGGGACATTACAGAAGTTTAAACTTATATAAGAACGGACACAATGAAAGTGACATAATGTTTAATAACCTTTATATGAAATCAGTAATCACCATTTATGGAACACCCACTCTGCGCAGAGAGCAGACAGCTAAGGAGGCTGTGAGAGGTGACAAAGAAGAGGCGAGGGCCCACTCTCCTCAAAGAGACAGTGTAGAATACAGTAACAGAAACCAGGAGCAAATGTCTTTAATACAAGTACAGCTATGCAAAGGACAAGTGCAAAGGAACGAGGAAATCAAATAGGAAGTCTGCAGAGAGGGGATAAAAGTGATTAATGAAGGAATCAGAAGTGGACAGGGTAAAAATGAATGATGAAAAGCATGTCCGAATGAAAATGTGAATCATTTTCAATGAACTCATTCAAGATTCAGAAGATTCTATCTTTAACTCGTCATAACGGTCCAAGTTCTCCTTTTCTCATATCACTGAGAACTTTTAATTCATAACTATATAATAGAAAGACAGACCTCAAGCTTTTGCAAATATAACAACGAACTACCATAACATTAAATGCCATTCAAAGAAAAGAATTTGGTCTTCATATCCTGACAGTGACAGGTTCATAGGGGAAAAAAGAAGTTATATTGAGAAATAAAATCAATAAATGTTTATTCTGACCACTAAAATGTGATGTCCCTATTACTTCTAATAAAGATTATATACTATCTGAAGCCTCACTGTCCAATAGAATACGTGAGCCACATACATAATTTTAAATTTCCTAGCAGACACATTAACATAAAAAGAAACAGGTGAATTTTTTTTTGATATTTTATTGAATCCAACATATCCGAAAAATTATCATTTTAACATAGAACCAATACAAAAATATACTGAGATATTTTACTATTTTCATATTAGTCTATGAGACTCAGTATCTTATATCTCCATTCAAAGCTAAATTTGTATGAGAAATAATTGATCTATAATTTGATTTCATCAAATTTATAGTTAAGGTAGATTCGCATCTCCAAATTGTTCCAAATATACTTACAAGTTTTCCAATTAATAATCAAGCATGTTTTAAATTAAAATTAAATCAATTCAGTTTCTCAGTCACACTAGCCACATTTCAAGTGCTCAATAGGCTCAAGTGACTAGAGGTGACTCTACTAAACAATGAGGGCCTAAAGAAAAAAAGAAATAATTATAAAGACAATCACTGGAACCAAAAATTCAAAGCCGATTATTAAAAGAAAAATAATAAAGAAAATAAGATATACAATATAGCAGAAAATTAGGGTACTAAAAACAAAAAGCAAAATAACAATATAGCTGTTTATCATTACAGATGACAGATGTCATATCGATAAATATAATTGGTTAAACTTAACCACATAAAAGAAAAAGTTCGACTTACAAAGCAAACCCAACTTTATACTATATTTCAAGGCAATATTTAAAACAAAGTAATTCAGAAAGCCTGTAAATAAAAGGATGGCAATGCTTTACCAGAAAATGTGAACAAGAGGAAAATAGGGATCTAGATCTCAATGTCAAATAAGGTTGAATCCAGGCCAAAAAAGCATTAAACTATTAAAAGGACAGCGCTCTATCACTAAAGGGTACAGCTCACAATGAGGACCTGACAGTTAACAACATCTAAGCAGCAAACATAACATTAACGGGCATAAAGCAAGAACCACAGGCCATATATGGAGAAACAGAATCATATTATTAGGAGACTTTAACTGCTCTCCAGACGTGACAGATCAAGTGGACTTTAAAAAATTAAAAGTAGAGAAAACGTAACATAATTAATATGGTAGATCTAATATATCGAACTCTGCAACCTGAGAAGAGAGCACAACCTTCTTTTTGCTGCCAAAAGAACAGTCACAGGAAATGATCACATACTGAACTACAAAGTAAACATCAATAAATTAAATAATTATTCTGATAGCATTCTCTGATCACAATGCAACAGAACATAAAGAAAATTAGAGCTACAAAATTGTAGCCGTAAATAATGAAATAAAAAATTAATTAAAAATACTGAAATAAGCAACAAAGCAGAAAAGAAAGTATTCTAGCCAAAAAAAAAAAAATAACAAAATAACAAAATAAACCCAAGGAGATTAGGAGGACTTAATAAAGTCAAAGTAGACATTACTGAACTAGAAAACACGTCATGAAAGTAATAAACGAGTCCAATCACATAAGCCACCATGTAATCTAATCAAGAAAGGGGGGAGGAGAGAACAATATAAAAGAAATAAAGGAGGAAACAGCCACAGAGAAAATGAAGACTGATAAAAGACTATTATCTCAGCTATGCAAGTTGACTTAAAACCTCAATGACTAGGATAATTTCCTAGAGAAATATATCACAATGGGCTCTAGAAGAAACAGAAAATCTATACAGATCAATACCACAGAATAAAGTTGTCAAAGAACAATTGTCCCCAAAAAACACTTTGTTTAAAACGTTTTATAGGGGGATTCTAACAAATCTTTAAAGAATAGGTAATTCAAAAGATAAATTGGTCTTAGAAAATAATTTTTTCTGAAACAAGCATGACATTGATAAGAAAACCTAACAGACTGCTCATACACACAACATCTGCAGACAAACAGCATGTGGACAGCAATATAATGAACCCAGGAGTTCATCATACTATTTTTTCTACTTCTGTATATGCTTAAAATTTTCCACAATAAAGAGCTAACCTAAACAAATGTTTACTCAAGGAAAACAATGCTGTCTAGATATCATTTTTCACTCATCCAAAGTTTGACAACAATATGGCGAAAGTGTCGGAAAACAGACACTCTCAAACTTCTAGTGAAAGGATAAACAGAGGACCTCTGTGGAAACCAAGTTGACAGTGTTTATTAAAATTTCAAGTGCACATGCCCTTTGATGTAGTAATCCCTTGTTTAGGAATTTGTCCTATATATACACTCATACATGCATGAAATGCACACAGTAATTCACTGCAGCACTGGTTGCCATAGCAAAGATTTGAAACAACCTACTAGCCCTCGACAGGGAATTGGCTAATAAATTATATAGCACACTCATGTAAACAAATTTCAGAAGCCATAAAAAAGAAAAAAGTTCTTCAGATACAGATATGGAAAGCTCTCTAAGGTATTAAGTTTAAAAAGCAAGGTCCACACAAAAGTATAAGCAGCTGCTGTTGATGCAGAAACAGGGAGAGTAAGTGGGACAAAAGTGAGAAGCTGACTTTTCTGTCCTTTTGTACCTTCTGAATTTGGCAGCACGTGGCTATAATCTCAGACCAAAAAGAAAATCTCCTTTTAAAAAAGCTCATCCTTTAGAAGGCACTATTGCCATTATAAACTCATAATCCATTTAGACCACTTGCTATTCTTGCTGTGCTTTGCTGTGTGTAAGGCCATATTTCAAGTAAGATTGAGTTCAAGAAACTTGTATTATTTAAAGGGCACAGAGAAAAAAGGCACATGGATGAAAGGGGGACAGTACTCTAGATCCAGAAGATCATCTCATTAGTGGTTTTCAATCCTGGTTATGCTTTAGAAACACCTGGGGACCTTCTAAAAATACCAGTATCCTGCACCCCACCCTCAGACCATTTATATTAAAAGTTGGGGTGATGGGGTCCAGGTATGCAAACCACTGATGTAAATGCTTTTCAGCAGTGGTCCTCAACACAGGCTGATTTTGCTCCCCCAGGGGACATGGTGATGTCACAACTGGAGGGGTGGGCGGTGCTACTGGCATCTAGTGGGTACAGGCCAGGGATGCTGCTTTAGTAAAACTCCCACAATGCACAGGACAGCGCCCCCACAACAATGACCTGTCCCAAAATGTCAAGAGTGCTGAGACTGAGAAATTCTTCTTTAAAATAAAATCACTGCTTCTGAAGTAACAACCAGCTTTAGTCTTCACTCTTAAACAGGAAAGATACACTAGTATACCAAAGCTATTTCTGTGGCCATAGAAACGATACATTTGTTTGATGTGGTTCTAACAAATACTGAAGCATAAAATTCCACATATGCCCTTTCTCTGCTCCCTGTCCAGTTAGTTACTCAAGTCAAAAATTTATGTCCCATTTGTAAAGTAGCCATGGAGAAAGTCATAAAATTCACCAAGTGGCAGCCTGGGGGTCAACATGGCCCATGCATCTATTTTGTTTGAGCCACAGGCCTTTTAAAATATATCGAATTGGTGCCAATCAGCTACCCCTTCTGGAGCCAGCATATACCTGGGAGTATGCCACGGTCCCCATCTGGTCCTTTAAGCATCTGAGGTGCCTCCCGCCCCGCTGCAGTTTTCTCCAATCATACATGGGCAGAAATCCTCTTTATTCTTCTTCCCCCTCACCTTAAAAATATCCCCACACCCATTCTCAAACTTCCACATCACTTCTCAAAATGGAACTTCTATCAAGAGCTAGAAGAACTAAGAGAAAGGAACTAGTTGAGATGGCCTTTGTGAGACAACTCTTTTCTTCTAGTTGTCATTAAAGATAAACCGTCTGCCACCTGATTCATCTCTGAGTATTACAAACTAGACTTTTAGTTTCTAACAAATTCCACTACAATTATATATGGCTCTTCTGTGAGCTTCCTTATAAGGAAAAGATTTCAATTATTAGGCTTCTTCCGTGATCCTTGATTAGTGTATCCCTCCAACCTCCCAAAACAGGTCAGAAGACTTTTATGGGAAATATCTAGCAAAAGATTTGGTAATTTTCTTTTCAAAAGCTCATCTCTTTTCCTTTGAAATTGCAATGACAGACTTTTGGAGTTGTGCTTTAGGGATTACCTGATATAATCCACATATTTTATTAATGAGGAGAGTGACCCCTAGTGAGGTTAGTCACTTAGCCAAGGCCACACTCTTGAGTTAGTGGCAGAGCAAGAATTAGAACAGTTGTTTCCAGATACTGGTCCCATGGGTCTTCCATGATAACACTATCCCCCACTGTGGTTTTCCTACTCAAATAACATCCTTGTCGAGACATCTATTAACATGGGTATATGCTAGCTGCTATAGAAATAAATCAAGCGAAACCTCGCCAAGCTGTTAGAGCTCTCGCTTCAACTTTGAGGGTGGGAGGGAGGAGTTCGAAGTTTCTGGGTTCCTTTTGTTCCTTTTATTGTGACTTAACCTGACTCAGTTTACCCTAATGAAAGGTTGATACCTTCAGAATCCTCTCTAAACCATAAATTAGAGATGGCAAACGCACTATTTATAGATACCATGACATTTTCTTTCTAAACTCCGAAGTCAGGAGCTACCTTAAACCTTTAAAATTCCCACAAGTGGCCAGAGATAGTAAACAGAAAGCTTTGGATAGTGAAGTTTAAGATGCAAAGATCACCACCTCATTGAACTTTGACTTTCCTTATCATCCTCTGGCAAACTGGTTTCTTAAAATTTAATTTGTTCTCAACTTTAACCTACTCTCTCCCTATCCCAACTTAGATATGGACAACATCACATTTTGCATGTCAGTCTTCCCCAGGTGTTTGTTCTCCCTACTCCGCAGTTTAGTTTTCATGCCCATCGGACACCATACCTTGACATTTACATAAAATTCACTGAATGAACAGATGTGAACAATGGATTATTTTCCCTTGAGACCTTAGAACATCTTTGTTGCTCCATTTTATTTGTCTTCAAGGATGCTGAGTTCCATTGTGGTATCTGGGTGAGCATTTTTGGTTTCTTTCAGGTGTTTCACAACCAGCTCCCTGGCGTTCAGCAATTAGGAGTACTCGCTCAGCGGTTGGAAAGGCACTACTCTGGGGAAACACGATCCAATTAACATAAGGTGGTGGAATCTATTCCCATCTCAGCTAGGCCTCAGGTAGGCTGGGGGTCGGGTACGCCGCGCTCCCACCTCAATCCGTGGAAGCTGCCTATCAGCCCACCTGATGCGGGAGAAGGTGGGTGGGACACCAACGGAGAGGCGCGACAGAAGGTGCTGGCACAGAGGCCGGGATTGTATCGGATCGGCTCTGACGCTAGGAGCCCACACGTCCGCTCTTCCCTAGCATCTAAGGTGTTTGAAGCCCAGGCCTCTAATTGCTTTAACATAACACTGAGACAACAATAGTTCGAGTCCTGCCACCCCTGGCCACACGCTGAGTACCTAAGAGCAGAAAAGGAACAAAATACCATTGCATAATGTATTCGACCTCAAGGTGTTTCTAAACAGCTCTTACACAACCAAAAATGAAAAGAACCTAAAAATTAAAATGTTAAAGAAAACCATCCACATTCTGCTGGGAAGTTTTAAGGGCGGTTAGGTCTGTTGTCAAGTAGATTTGAAGCTTTGGGGAGTCCCGCCGGGGATAAGGGTTCTGTGTCTCGGAGTAGGCCCCTGGCTGGTGTGCGGGTGCCAGGCCTGGTCCCAGTGTACCCTGAAATCAGAGCCCCCGAGAGAGCCCCCGGACATCCCGGAGCCCCGCCCGCGATTCCCACGACTTTGCCGTGGCTGCGGAGACAGTGGCAGCGGGCCCGGAAGGCAGCAGCCAGCGGGGCCATGGGGACCGTAGCTACCATGGGGACCCACCGTCCCGCACTCACCAAAGTCCAAGAACTGCTTGATGGAAAGCGGCGATGGCGAGAAGCGCGAGTAGCGCTCGATCTGCTTAGGCACCGGCTGCTTCAGCAGCCACCGGAACAGCCGCATCCTCGCCGGGCAGTGCACAGACCAGCCGAGACGCTCAGGCGGCCGCAGGGGCCAGTGCAGCCGAGCAGCGGAGATTCGGCACGTTCGCCAAGCGCGCACCCCGGCCTCCGCCTCGGCCTAGGCGCCGCGGGTGCAGCCGCCGCAGCAGCAAAAGCAGCAGCACTAGCTCCCCGGCCGCCGCCGGCCGCCCGCGGCTTCCCCAGGCCCCGCCCACGGGGCGGAGCCGGCTGCCGCACGTACGCGGCGCCCTAGGGGCGCGGGGGGCGCGAGGGGCGCGCGGCCGCACGCGCCGGCCGCTGATTGGCCGCCGCCGCCGCCTTCGCTTTCTTTTGCCGGAGTGTGGCCAGGCGCCGGCTCCTTCCTCCTGGTTCCTGTGTCTCAGCGGGGCCGGCAAGTGCAGCTGCCTCAAGTCCCGCCCCCGACGAGATCCTCCGCAGCCCAAAGGTGGCGGAGGTGTGGGGGTATTGAGAGGAGGCCCGGAGCCCACGTGAGGAATCCGATCCTACACGCTGCTCCAGGCCCCTCTCAACCCAAGGCACCTCTTCCGGGAGGCCTCCCCTGGGTCGTCTGGCTGTTGCGCTTCAGGGTGTTAGTGGCATATTCTGTTTGCCACTTAACTATAGTGGCCGTTTCACGCCCTCCACCGCCACCACCACCTTTGGGCAGAATGAAATGTAAATTCACTGGTTCTGTATAGTGCCCGCCCCTCACTATTGGACAGGATTAATTGTAACGTCATTGGCTCTTTGTTTCGTGCCACCTACCCAACGCCCCCCACCCCCCCCACCCCGCTGTTGCGAATCTTTGGACAGAATTGTTACGTCATTGGCTTGTAACGTTTTGTGGCTTGGTCCCCACCCAACCACCCCCATCGTCCCACCTGCTGGTGGGATAATACTTGGACAGATTGTTAAGTCACTGTTTCACCACCACCACCATTGGACAGGATCAGATTTAAGCACTGACATTTTGTTTGTGCCCTCCCATGCCTTTGCCCCTGCGCACTCCCTCTAACACCATTGGGCAGCATTAATTGTAAAGTCACTGACTCTCTGTTTCATGCCCCCACCTCCACTACCGTTGAAAAAGATCAAATTTAAGGTCATTGGCACTGTCTTTCATAACCCCTCACCACCGCCACCACCATAGGACTGCTCCCTGACTCTTATTACATTCTTGGCCACCACCAGCACCACTGCTTTCGGGCAGAGGTCTATGCTTACACGGCGTGTCGGTTATTCTTTGTCTACATAAGAGTGAACTTGAACTCAGGGTTCAGAATATTAAATCATTATTTCCTAATGTGAATGTGTGAAGTACTGCTTGCTTTACCCATTTTCACCAAACCTTATTTTATTTTTGGCAATGTGTAAGCATCAACTAAAATGAAAGGCAGAATGTTCCCTAAAGACAGGTAAAAATGTAACTGGAAACCACTCTTTTGGTCTGATTGGACCGATTTTCTCATTAAAAAAGATTATTGGTGTGTAGTTATTGAGCTTTTGTGCCTTCATTAGGTATTTATGCACCCAATTCTTTGCTTAATAATTTCATCTTAACTCTGAAATTAAAGAACAGTAATAGATACACTCAAAGACATCCAGTGGGCTTTCCACAAGATTTTCATGTCATCTTGGTAGTGGTATGGTATATAGACTCACAGTTATTTTCCATTCAAACTAAAGCCTAAAAGAGACATACTAACAAACTCTTTAACCAGGAGCTTTGCCCGCAGAGCTAAGCATTCTTGTGGGTTTATGTGTGGGCAAACAAAAAGAAGACGGTGGCCTGTGGTTCCTCCAGCAACTTTCTCAGGTGCTACCTGAAGTGTACTTGGTGGCAATTGTGGTAGTCAGTGAGCAGGAGAGGGAGGTTTTCCCAGCCTAAGCTGCAATGCTGCCAACTTTTACGAGCTTGAAAATCACTTGTTTCACTACTTCCTTTTCAACTGAACATGCTATGTTAAATCTATGTATTCTTTAGATTCAATTACTTGAACTGTCATTTGCCTGCCTAGTTTTATTAATGATTGTCCAAAAGGTAGCAAGTCTTAGACGTTGGGAACAATATGAAAGAGCCTGGTATAATGGAAATTGTGCTGATGCAGGGCTCAAATGACCCAGGCCTAAGCTTGGTTCTATCATTAACTAATTGTGTGACCTTAAACAAGTCATTTAGACTTTCCGTGTCCCAGTTACTTCTTATGTCAGATGGAGATACCTGATTTCTCTCCCTGGCATATGTGGCAATCAAATGAAATAAATCGTATCTAGTATAAACACAAGACATTTGTGTACCTCTTTTATATAGCCAGAGGTATATTTTTAGCTAATAGTTTTGTGTTAATTGGCAAAATCTAGACGCTAAATCAGTGGGTTGATTTCGGTGTGGGTTGTAGTTATAAGAGAGGAATCTTGAGAGAAATAAATAGATCTGGATGAACTTTTTCAATTCCTTTACATACCCAGGTCTTACCCAGGCCCCACTCCCAGTGGCTCTCAAACTGAGATCACTGGCCTGGACCAACAGCAGGAGTGTCACCTGGGAACTGGTTAGAAACCAAGCTCTTTTTTAATTTTTATTTGATTATTAGTTTCAAGTTTACAGTACATTGCTTACACATTTATATAGTTTATGAAATGGTCCCCCTGATTGCTCTTTCTCTCCTCTAGCTCTACAACTAGCCGTTACATTACTGCTAACTGCATTCCCTATGCCGTGCTCCCCATCCCCGTGACCATCTATCAACTACTAATTTGTACTTCTTTAACCCCTCACCCCATTCTCCCAGCCCCTCACCTCCCCTCTGTCCATCACCAAATTTTCCACTATATTTGTGAGTCTGTTTTCGATTAGTTTGTTCTTTTTGTTCCTCAGATTCTACAAGTAAGTGAAATCACATGGTATTTATTTTTTTCTGTCTGACTTATTTCATTCAGTATAATAACCTCTAAGTCCATCCATGTCATTGTGAATAGTAGGATTTCATTTTTTAATGGCTGAGTAATATTCCATTGTTTATATGAACCATAATTTCTTTATCCAATCACCTGTCGAAGGCCATTTAGGTTGCTTCCATATCTTGATTACTGTAAATAGTGCTGCCATGAACATGGGGGTGCATAGATCTTTACGAATTATTGTTTTGGTTTTCTTTGGATTAATACCCAGAAGTGCAATTGCTAGGTCAAAAGGTAGATCTATTTTTAATTTTTTGAGAAACCTCCAGACTGTTTTTCATAGCGGCTGTACCAATTTTCAATCCCACCAACAGTGTATAAGGGCTCCCTTTTCTCCACATCCTCGGCAACACTTGTTCTTTGATTTACTGACGGTAGCCATTCTGACAGATGTGAGGTGATATCTCATTGTGGTTTTAATTTGTGTTTCTCTGATGATTAGTGACCTTGAGCATCTTTTCATATGTCTCTTAGCCGTCTGTATTTTCTCTTTGGAGAAATATCTATTCGGGTCTTCTGCACATTTTTTTAATTGGATTTTTGGGGGTTATTTTGGCATTGTTGAGTTGTATGAGTTCTTTACGCATTTTAGATATGAACCCCTTATCAGATGTATCATAAGCAAATATCTTCCAATCAGTCAGTTGTCTTTTTGTTTTGTTGATGGTTTCCTTTGCTGTGCAAAAACTTTTTAGTTTGATGTAGTCTCATTTGTTTATTTTTTCTTTTGTTTCCCTTGCCCAAGGAGATATGTCCAAACAAAAATGACTAGTAGTAATATCAGAGAGATTACTACCTATGTTTTCTTCCAGAAGTTTTATGGTTTCGGGTCTTACATTTGTCTTTAATCCGTTTTAAGTCTATTCTTGTATACGGATTAAGAAGGTGGTCCAGCTTCTTTTTTGCATATATCTGTCCAATTTTCCCAACACTATTTATTGAAGAGACTGTCTTTATCCCATTGTATATTCTTGCTTCCTTTGTCATATATTAAGTGAGCATATAGGTGTGGATTTATTTCTGGGCTCTCTATTCTATTCCATTGATCAATGTATCTGTTTTCATGCCAGTACCATGCTGTTTTGATTACTGTAGCCTTGTAATATAGTTTGATAACAGGTAGCGTGATATCTCCAACTTTGTTCTTCTTTCTCAAGATTGCTGTGGCTATTCGGGGTCTTGTATGGTTCCATATAAATTTTAGGGTTATTTGTTCTAGCTCTCTGAAAAATGCCATCGGTATTTTGATAGGGATTGCATTGAATCTGTAGATTGCTTTGGGTAGTACGGCCATTTTAATGATGTTAATTCTTCCTACCCATGAGCACGGTATATGCTTCTATTTATTTATACCTTCTTCGATTTCTTTTTTCAATAACTTATAATTTTCTGAGAACAGGTCTTTTGCCTCCTTGAGAAATCAATCTCTTGGACCCCGCCCCAAACCCACTGAATCAGAAACTCTGGGGATGGGGCCTGGCAATCTGTTTTAACAAGTTATGGAAGGGGGGTTCTTTTTTATTCCTCCCTTCAAGAAAGAGAGTTTAATCTCCTCACCTTGAGTGTGGGCTAGACTTAGTAGCACTCGCTTCTAACAAATAGAGAATGGCCAGAATGATGAGATCTCACTTCAAAGATTAGCTTATAAAACAACTTTGGTCCTACAAAATACCTGATTAGTATTCCTTAAAACCATGAAGAAAAAACCTGAGAAAATGTCACAGCCAAGAGAAGCTTAAGGAGACAGGACAACTAAACATAACATGCTATCCTAGATGGGATTCTGGAACAGATATAAGGACGTTAGGTAAAAACTACATGATGAATTCTAAATAAAGTATGGACTTTGAACCAAATTTTTGAAATAATAACATATCAACATTTGTTCATGAATCGTAACAAATGTACCATGCCTGTGTGAGTATGGGAACTTGTGTATTATCTTCTCGATTTTGCTGTAAAACTGAAACTGTTCTAAAAAAATTAAGTAAATTATACAATACAGTATTGTTAACTATAGTCATCATGCTGCAAGTTATGTCCCCAGAATTTATCTTACAACTGGGAGGTTTGAAAATTGCTTAAGAGAGCGGATCTTAAAAGTTCTCATCACATGGAAAAAAATATTTGTAATTATGTGAGTTGATGAATATTAACTAAATTTATTGTGGTAATCATTTTGCAATATGTACATATATCAAATCATTGCCATACACCTTAAACTTATATAGTGTTATATATCAATTATATTTCAATAAAACTGGGAGAAAAGCAGTATCTTTTGGTTACAAAATGTAAAATAAAAACATTCAAATAATGTAATGAAAATACATTATATCAATAAAAAATATTTTATAACCATAGAATAATTACTGAACATATAAAGGACATGTATTATACAAAAATAAAGTCAACATTTTTAAAAAGACTATGGCTTCCATCTTGGGGTTCTCAGAAGCCACCTGCCATGCTGCGAGACAGCCCTGTGGAGAAGCCCACAAGAGTGAGCTTGGAAGCAGGTCTCTTTAGAAGCCGATCCCTCTAATGTCGGGCACCTTGATTGTAACCTCCTGAGAGACTCTGAGCCACCAGCATTTGGTTAACCGGCTCCCAGGCTCCCGACCCACAGAAACTCTCACAGTTGGTTGTAATGGATGTTTGTTGTTTCCAGCTGCTAAAGTTTGGGGGTAATTCATTATGCAGTAATAGTTAACTCATCTACAAGTCTTCTGGGTGATTCTGATGCATGCTCAAGTGTGAGAACCCCTGTCCTATGCTACACACTCTAATCCAGCTCCCTATTCCTTCTTGCTAATGCCTCAGCCCTCAGCATGGCATTTAGACATCAAAGGAGGTCTTCCCTGACCATAAAGGCGATTCATTCCCCTTACTATATAGTTTTATGATTCTCTGTGCTTCCCACTGTAACACTCAGAACATTTTGGTATAAGTCGATTAATGCCTATCTTCAGCACTAGACATAAGCCCTGTGATCACTGGACCCAAGTGTGGCTTAGTCATTGCTTCATTCCCAGCGTCCAGCAAAAGTACCAGTCAGTACTTAGGTTCACAATAAATACGTATTAAATAAATGAAAACCAACAATAACAATAAAACCTACCCCAAAGTGCATTCCTTCCCATCAGTCTCAGTGGAGAATAAAGGCAAGGGGAGTATTCTGAGTAACTCCAGCAATAATGGAAACTTTATTAAATCATAAAGCCAAAAGCCCAAATCCAAAGTAGAATGGAACATATGAGGGAAGAAAAATACCGCTGATTATCTCATCATCACTGGTTGGTGAATCTTGTTACAAAATGCCTCCACCATCACTTGACTTTATGAAACCCTGGTCTTCCTGTCTTTTTCTCCTCCTTCTCTCTTTACTCTCAACTAACATTTTTGAGCACCTACTGTGTGCTCTGTCAAAGTACCTGTGTTGTCTCTTCACAGTAAATCTGACGGATGAATATTATCCTCATTTTACTCATGAGCGAACTGAGACACAGAAAGGTTAAAATAATTTAAGATGACACAGCTTGTAAATTACAGTCTGGATTTGAATCTAGGTCTCCTGACTCCCAGTTCTATGTTCTTTCATAATATTGGCCAGCATTTTTAAAAATAGACAAATTTTTAAAAGAATTTTTAGGTTCACATCAAAATTGAGTCGAAAGTGCAGGGAGTTCCTGCATACCCCTGTGCGCACACTCAGCCGCCCCAACATCAACATCACACACCAGACTGGTACATTTACTACAATCAATGAACCTACACTGACACACCATTATCAACCAAAATCCATACTTTACATTAGAATTTGCTCCTGGTGTTATACAAATATATAATGACATATATCCACCATTATAGTATCATACGGGATAGTTTCACTGCCCTGAGTCCTCTGTGCTCCATCTATACATCCCTCTCCCCCTAACTCCTGGCAACCACTGATCTTTTTACTGTCTGCACAGTTTTGTCTTTTCCAGAAGCCCAATAGTTGGAATCATACAGTGTGTAGTCTTTTCAGATGGGCTTCTTTCACTTTGCAATGTGCATTTAAGGTTCTTCCATTTCTTTTTGTTGCTTGATAGGTCATTTATTTGGGGGTCTGAATAATATTCTATTGTCTGGATATACCACAGTTTATTTATTCATTCACCTATTGAAGAAAATTTGGGTTGTGTCCAAGATTCACCAGCACACTTTTTGGTTTTAAGAGTGGGAAATGAAGATGAATGAACTAGAAGAACAAGGGTTATTTAATAAAGTTTTACTAAATTTATCTTTACTCAAATATGTATGTGATTTGAAGCAGTAGCTCTACACTCCCAAGTGCCTCAAATCTTGATTTTTTTGACAAACTATTTGATTTTTTAAATTTTTATTTATTTTTATTAATAATTATTGTGGTGACATTGATTAATAAAATCAAATAAATTTCAAGTGTATGTCAACGGTATGTCATATACATATTGCGCTGTGTGTTCACCACCCAAAGTTAGAATTCCTACTGTCACCAAATATTTACCCCTTTTACCCCTCCTTCTTCCCTCTGATAACCACTAATCCACTGTCCGTGTCCGTCAGTCTCTGTTTGTCATGTTCGTTTGTTGCTTTCAGTTTTATATCTCACATTATGAGTGAAATCATATGATTATCAACTTTTCCTATCTGACTTATTTCACTTAGCATGATTATCTCAAGATCCATCCATGTTGTCACAAATGACAGTATTTCATCTTTTCCTATGGCTGAGTAATATTCCATTGTATATATGTACCACTTCTTTATCTAATCATCTATCTTCGGTTGCTTCCATGTCCTGGCCACTGTGAATAATGCTGCTATGAATATCAGGGTGCATATATCTTTGTGGATAAATGTTTTCAGGTTTCTTGGGTAACTATCAGAAGAAGGATTGCTGGGTCATATGGTAATTCAATTCTTAGTTTTTTGAGGAACCTCCATACTGTTTTCTACAGTGGCTGTACCAATTTGCAGTCCCACCAGCAGTGTATGAGGGTTTCTATTTCTCCACATCCTCTTCAACATTTGTTATTACTCGTCCTGTTGATTATAGCCATTCTAACAGGTGTGAGATGGTATCTCATTGTGGTTTGGATTTGCATTTCCCTAATAGCTAATGAAGTTGAGTATCTTTTCATATGTCTGTTGGCCATTTGTATGTGCTCTAGGGATAAGTGTCTGCTCAGGTCCTCTGCCCGTTTTTGAATTGGATCGTTTGTTGTTGTTGTAGTTATTGTTGTTATTGAGTCATATGAATTCTTTATATATTTTTAACATTAGGCCCTTATGGGAGGCATCATTTATAAATATATTTTCCCATTTGGATGGTTGCCTCTTTTCTTTGTTGATGGTTTCTTTTGCTGTACAGAAACTTTTTAGTTTGATATAGTTCCATTCATTTATTTTCGCTTTTACTTTCCTTGCCTTTGAGGTCAAATTCATAAAATCCTCTCTAAATCCAAGGTCCATGAGTTTAGTACCTATGTTTTGTTCTATGTAATTTATTGTTTCAGGTCTTGTATTCAGGTCCTTGATCTATTTTGAGTTAATTTTGGTGCGTGGTGATAGATAACAGTCTAGTTTCATTCTTTTGCAGGTGGCTTTCCAGTTTTCCCGGCTCCATTTATTGAGGAGGCTTTCCTTCTTCCATTGTATGTTTTTGGCTCTCTTGTCGAAAATTATTTGCCCATATAAATATGGGTTTACTTCTGGACTCTCAATTCTGTTCCACTGGTCTGTGTGTCCGTTTTTCTGTCAATACCATGCTGTTTTGATTATTTGACAAACTAGATGGTGCAAATCCTCTTGAAGTCTGTTTATCCTGGTCCTTTACTTTCTAATTAAGGAGGGTTTTCAGTCTTTGTAGTCTTTCTCTAACCCTTAAGGATGTCAGATAAGATTTTAAGTACAGGGATGGTGTAGCAGGATAATTTATTGAGGAATTAAAATGTGTTTTGCTTTTATTGCTCTTGGAAGGGTAAAAGAAAGGGATAGCTGATCTTCCCCCACCTTGAAGGCAAGAGAGCCTTCCGGTCTGGGCTTTGGGCTGCTGGGCTTTGAGGATTTCATTAGCTGTGTTTGTATAGCAGGGTGCTTTGGTTTCTATTGTTGAAAACAGAACTTCAAAGATATAGAAGACATTTTAGTTAGGTCCGTAAATTCATTTTCTCTTCCATTGATAACTACTCTCACTTTTGTTTACTTCTCCATGCTGTGCATTTGTGCTTTGGGTGGAGGAAATAGCCCACTTTAGTTGTAGTAATAAGATGGCTCGATCTAAAGGCTAATGAGTTTAATTCTGACCACTGGCCATGGCTCTTGGTTCAGGGATGCACATATGACCCAATTTAGGCCAATGGGAAAGCAAGAGACATTTCCTGGGGGCATCCGTGAAAGAAACTTGCTTGCTATTCAGAGGAAGCTTCTGGAAGAATCTTTCTTTCCTCTCTTTCTACCTCCTCCCCATCTCTGAATGCACACAAGGAAGCATGTAGCATCCCTTGACAACCATCATGTACCAGGGCGAAGCTGACTGTGCTGAAAGCAGAGCCAAAATAGGAGGAAACTGGGTCCTTGAGGATGTTGTGAAGTGACTAAATCAAACCAACCCTGAAACCTCCTCTGACTTCCGGTTACAGGCCTGTGCATCTCTTGTATGGTTCAGGCCAGCTTGGGTAGATTTGTGTTGCTCAGAGTCAAACTTTCACACCCAGAATTTTCCAGATAACCTGAACATATACATGGGAACGAGCCCCCCAGTGATGGCTGCTGTTGGGTGTCTTGTGAGCTATGCACATGGGATTCCAAATCCAGATTTAATTTGATTTTTAAAAAATAAAGAAAGGTTATGTTTCTTGTGCCCAAGTGTTATGGAACAAAATTATATCCTGTAATATCCCGAAACAGGGAAATAATAATGGAAAATGGTTATATAAATCATGGAACATGCACTCAATGGACCATTATGCTGTCATTAAAAAGTCATTGTATGAAGTCTATATGAGAACATGGAAAATGCAAATATTATAAGTGAGTAAAAGAAAAATACAAAATTATGTGTTAAATATGAGCTCAGCTATGAAGAAATCACAAAACTTTATAGAAAAAAGTCTGGAAGGAAACAGCAAAATGCCAACAACACAAGAACCACTAAATAGTGCTTTGAGTGATAACATGGTCAGATTGATATTTAAGACCTACTTGGAGTCCCTGGGTGGGAACATGTTCTAAAAATATGAACTAAGGATAGATAATATAACAGTTCTCCTTCACCCCAAACGATGAATGTAAATTACACAGAGACTTGTCAGAATCCACTGTTCTTCTGTTTTTATCCAAAACATGATCTTATCAGTTCCTATTAATATTTACTTAGTGCCTATACTTAATTGAGCATGAACCATTATACTATCTATTACCTAGAAAACTTGGTGTTTCTTACATCAGCAAGTCTAATACAGCCTTCATCTATCGAAGTTGTTTGCTAAGGTGCAACCTTCTCACACCCTCCACGATCAGGACCACCAACAGCAAACTTGACAGCAAACTTGACAGCAAACTTGAGTCAGTTCCCAAGTTGCTAAGATTTCCATCAGGGAGGGGCACGTAGCTACAAGGAAGTCTTCTTCCCCCAGGCCACTGGAGTCTTATTGTCCCTCCCATTTCTTTTCACCTTCCCCCTCTCTCAGCTTATCCTAATTTTCTGGAGGTTTGAAAGTTTCGAGAAAAAGAAAACAGCCATTCTTCCCAAAGAGATTGAGAATTCCTGCTCTAGGATAATCTATCCCATGTACCATCTGATGTATGAGACAACTATAAATTAGTGATATTAAAGAAATAGGACTGAGGTCAAGTACTTTCACAGTTTGAATATGCACTAGAATAGAATTGAAAAGGCCAGATTTCGAAATCTAAAGAGATTCAACGTCATTAAAAGAGCTAAGGCTGCACTAGCCACATGGGCCTATTGAGCACGTGAAATGTGCTGGCCCAAATTGAGACATGTTATAAGTGTAAAATTTACTCTGGATTTCAAAGACGTAGTATGCAAAAAAAAAGAATGCAAACTATCTCATTACTAATTTTTATATTGACTACATGTTGAAATGATAACATTTTGATGTATTGGTTAAATTGACTAAATCAAGTATATTATTAACATTAATTTCATTTGGTTCTTTTACTCTTCTGTGTGGCTTCTAAAAAATGTAAAATTATATCTGGGGTTCACATTTGGGGCTCATATTAGATTTCTATTGGACAGTGCTGTGCTTAATATATTGCAGGGTGTCCCTTATACTTCTGTTTATGTAGTAAAGGTAACTAACATTTTCTGCAGGGCTTCTTTGTGCCAGAGCTGTGTTAGGTGCAAAAATCCTGTAAAGCACACATGAATATACCCATTTACAGATGAAAAAACTGAGGCTCAAAGAAGTTATATAACTTGCCCAAGGCCAGCCACTGAAGTATGGCAGAGCCAGTAAAGCCAACACTGGATTATTGTTCAGGGCGTTATTCAGTTGCCAAGCATTTTCCCTCTGCCGCGACTTGAAAACCTTGACAAGCAGAGGAAGTGATGACCTCCCCCACCCGCCCCGCAAAATGAGAGGAGACATGATTTCAAAAATTGAAATTGCTTCTTACAAACAAGCTTCACTATAAAAATTAAAACTACACCTTCCTAGTCCTTGGTGCCAAGTTGACAAACACATGACTGGTGACAAGTAATATAGTATCATCTTCCTTTCCATCTAACCATAACTTCAAAAGAGGTTTTAAGTCAGTGCTGTTAGAGAGCTAGACTTTTCCTACTTGAAGTAGTAAGATTCCTGTAAGTATTTGCCTATAGCTTCAAATGTACCAGGAAGAAAAGTTCGCTAGTTAGCCCTAGAATTGCTTTTTTCTTATACAGCATCTCGATGGGTTTGGAGATACAAGTTTGGGGTTGGAGCTGTGGAGAGAAGTATTTGCCCCTTGCCCCAGGTGATCTTGGAAGGGAGAGAGAGATAGATCAAAGGAAAAATCAGAGGAGGAGGGGTAGGGTGGTGAGCCTTGAAGAAGGGCTAAGGTGGTACCGCCCATGTCCTCCCCCTTCCCATCAATTTTGTAACAGGTACCTCATTCACATATGCTTGTTTGGGGGCAATTATTTTTTTCTGGTGGATTCTGGTGAAGGAGCTGTGCGGTTCAGCAGCAGCTATGCAGAAGGAAGAGCCAAGTGGCAGAGGTGTCTAGGAGAACGTAGTACGAGCAGAAATCCCAGGGAGTGCTGAGGACTGATGGACTGTGCGATGTGATGGGGACATGCAAAGGAGAGAATGGAACAGAGTACGACACTTAACCTCAGTCCCCGGAGGCATGAAGACCCCTAGCTCACATCTGGATGGCATGTAACGCCGGCTTATTGGAGAAAGCACCTAAGTGAGCTCCTACTTTCAGCACTTAAAACTGACCCTTTCATTAGTAATTCCAGAGTTCCATGTTCAAGCTAAAAATGTCACCATTCAGGTCTTAGGTATGAGATTAGTTTTGGTTTTTTTTTTCCCCCTCAAAGCACGCCATATGCAAGTCCCTTATCTGAGAGGTGATGCTAGAAAACACCAGCAGGGGAGCAGGGAAGCCAGCCAGCAGAGGGCTTCCAATCGGGCAAGTTAAGGCAGGTAACTGCAGCTCCATCCTGCTGGGGCACTCTTGGAAGCGCCATCGCACGTCTGAGTTCTCCTAGTCGGAAGAGATAAGGGAAGCTGAGGTATTTGTCCACCCATTCCTGTGCGTAAGAGGCTGAGAGCTGCTCCCGGGGAGGGCGAGGCGTTTCCCTAGCACTCTGTGTGTACTACTTGCTGTGTCTGCTGCAGGGAATTGTATCCTTCCCTGGCTTTTATGAAAATTCATTTTATCACCTATGTATGTATGCTTGTATTATTTCACTTCCGCTGTTCAGAACTTCATAACAAGAGTACTATGCTGTAAGAAGACTTCTGGAACTAGCTTTTTGCATTCAGTATTATGTTATAAAGATGTATTTTATGTGACATGTGTAGCCATAGAGGCATTTAGGTTGTTTCTGGTTTTCCTTTTTTCTCTTGTCTCTTTTTCCCCCTTCTCTCCTCCCCTCTCCTTTCCTCTCTCCCTCCCCTTTCCCTCTCTCTCTCTCCTTTCCTCCCTTCTTTTTATGTATTTATTTATTTGCTACAAATAGTAAACAGTGCTGCTGTGAATCTTATTTTTGGACAGGTTTACAGATTCCACAAGAATGTTTAACACTTTAAGAAATGCAAATCTATTAAACCAATTTATAATACCCACGGATGAATAAGAGATTTTCTGAATCCACATACTCTTCTTCAAAATTTGGTATTGTTAGACAGCTTCATAGAACGCTCCGGTTTGGGGTTTGGGCGTTGGATTTGTGGGTGTTCATATTATCTATCTCTTTTCTTAAAAAGAGAGCCATGCATGAACTTGTGTATCCTGAGCCTATGGTTATTATTACTTCAATTCTATGTAATTATGAACCCCCTTCAGAAAGAATAGTCGCAATATACCGATCAAGTTCTATAAATGCATGCTATCAAGTTTCGTAAACACCTCAGCCCATCTAGGGGCTCATTCTAGATACTATTCTGAGCTGGGCAGTATCTATTCTTTCTCCAGAGATCCCTTCCCTTCACACTGCCTCCACCTGACCAGTATCGTCCTACTGGGCCTGAAAAGTTCTCCTTGCTTTTTGTAGTTGCCCTTCCCAACAAAACATAACTCTTCAGTGTCCCATTCTCTCAAGACTCTGCTCTTCCCTAGCAGTGGCTCCAAGTGCAACCTTTAGGCACCATAGTTAAGGAGTTGGGTTGATAATTTGGGGAGTGTGGGCCTTTAGGCATTCCTCATGAAACCAGACCAGGCCATCACTTGTCCCCACTAAGGTGTAGTATCAGCCCTAGATAATGGTAATCCCTACTTGGTTATCCCGCTAGATTAGGCAGTTCTATACCATTTACTCACTATGTGGTTTTAAGTGAGCTATCTAACTTCTCTGAGCTTTGCTTTTCTCATTGGAAAATGGAAATGAAAAAGCCTCTTTTAAAGGTTTGTTGTGAGAATGAGAGACAGATTCCCCTGGCCTCAGGAAGCTTTCAGTTATGAGGAAGGGCTGCTGCTGTTTTCATACATTTGAGCATGACAGCATAGCCTAGTAGACACCTGACTTCAAAGTTCCAGCCTACATCTGCTACAAACTAGCTCTGTAGGATTGGGAAAATTGTTTCATCTTTCCATGCCCAGTTCCTCATATGTAAAGCGAGAAGGCTGGACTTTAGCCGATCTCTAAAAAGGAGATCGCGAGTCTATGAGAAGAACCATGACTACAGTACTCGATTATTAATCGATGCCAGTGTAGTCAGCCACGGCTATCATTCCTCAAGTACTAACTTATTCAACAGATCCTCAAGGAAGAGTTAGGACAAGCTCTTTCCCAGAAAATGAGAGAAAATAATTTTGTTTGACTTGAGGGAATAATTTCCAAATCTGAAGGGCAAAGAAAATAGTGAAGAGAGGGGGAAAAATAACCACTCTCGAATTTACAAATAAAAGCTGTTTGTGCTCAAAACTGAGTTCAGAACTCACATATTATTCTCCAATTACTCCGATTATTTTTTCAGCACTCAAGCTTATTACATAATCCAATGCTGTATTCTGTTTCTCTTTGTATAACTCTTTGTATAACCCTTTTCTTCTTTTATTCCTTTCCCTCAAAATGGCTTCATTCTTTCACTGCCTTTTTTTTCTTCTCAGCATTACTGTTGTTGCTCTTGTTTCAGTGAGGTCACCTTGGTCTTCAGTAAGTTTTATTTAGCAGCATAACCTGAGGAACACCTGTTCCAATTATTATGCTCTGTTGCCTCATAGGGTGAAGAAGGTTCGATTTTTATATATACCTCATAGTCATGGTCAAGGAATTCCATCTGAATTAGACATAAGCTGAATTTCCATAGCCAATTAAAAAAAAAAACAGAGGAACATGTTCTCTTCCCATTATTTAAACCTTTGACCCAAGTCAACTCTTTTCGCTTTTCCAATAGCCTTCCTGGCTTCTCGTGAGGTAAAAGACTTACTGTATTCTCCCCCTTATACTTCTCCCTGAACTCACCTGCCTTACATTTTATTGTTCTTTGCTCAAAGGACTGGCCATATTCCTGATGAAGAAACACTGAGTACACACTGGATGAAAAACAGTAGCAATGAAATGTTGATTAACTCAGACTCCCTAGAGACACGAAATCT
>NW_024344432.1:1352091-1411957 GCF_902729225.1 Pteropus medius
AAAGAAAGAAAGAAAGAAAAAGAAAGAAAAGGAAAGGGCGAGTTCATGGTTCAAGTCTCAGAATGACCAAGACTGGAGCCCAAGAGAGCAGCAAGCAAAGACTAGTGAGCTAAGAGCAAGAGCGAGTGATGGAGTAATCCTGAACTTTGATGATGGACTTCTCACCACCATGTAGCTTTTTCTGAAGACTCTGTTCTTTTTAATGTCTGCCAGAAGCACTCAGAAGAGATGGCAATTCCTAGATTCTGTTCCCGTTCCCCCACCACACCTAATTCATGCTAAGGTCACCAATGATTTTCATGTACAAGGGATACTTTTTAGCCTTTATTTTTCTTGACCTCATGGCCACTCCCTCCTTGTTGAAAAACTCTGTTCCTTTGAATTTAGTGGCTCCACACCCTCTTTGTTTTTCTCTCTGCTTTCTAGTCACTTCCAAGTCTCATTTTCTGACATCTGCTCCTCTGCTTCATCTTAGGGTTCCTTAGAGCTCTTTCCTAGTCTCTCCTCTTACTTGCTTCTCTTTTCCTAGGCAATCTCTACTATCCCCATGGTTTCACTGAACATTAAAATTCTGACTCCTAAATTTAAGTCTCCTGTCCCTATATATGCAAATGCCTATTTGCCATTTCCACTTGACTGTCTTGGTGACCCCTCCAAGCTATAAATGTCCAAAATTATACTCATGATCTTGCCACCAAAATTTTCTCTTCTAGCATTGTTCTCTTCTTTAGAAAATGATAGTTCTGCTGACCGGATTGCTTAAACTAAGAGCCTAGGCATCATCCTTGATACCTCCCTCTCTGTCTTCTCTCACACTCCATCAGTCATCAAGTCTTTTGATTTTCTGTCCTTTATATTTCTTGAATCCTTCTGCTTCTCTCCATCCCGAATGCCACCATCCTGGCCAGGTCTACCATTACTCCTCACTTGGGCTGTTGTAGTGTCCTTATAACTGATCTCCCATCTTCTCTGCCTCTCACTGTGTTCTTTTGTTGACAACGGTCCAAGTGAGCTTTAAAAAATGTATATGATCATGCCACTCTCCTTCAATAGACTCGAAGGCCCTGCCTAGTCTAGCCCCTACTCACTCCTCCATCTCCTCTTACAGAGCTCTAGCTCTTATTCTGTCTGCTCCAACAATACTGCATTTATTTTAACTCCTTCGCAATGTTTTGCCTACCTACAGCTTTTTGGAATGCTCTTCTTTGTGTCTGAAAGGCTCTTTCCACCCCCACTAACCTGAGACAGCTAAGTCCTGCTCATCCTTAGAGTCTGCCTTAAACATCACATCCTTAGGAAAACCTTCCTGACCTTCCAGGTGGACTAGGTCTCCTTTGAATCACTCTCATAACACCATGTAGAAATCCTTCAGAGCACATTGCACATTTGAAGTTAATCGTTTTTGGTTTAATGCCAGTCTTCCTCTTGTGGCTATAAGTTCCACATTAGCAGAGTCCACAGCTGGTTTCCTACCACTGAGGTCTCAGTTCCTAGCTAATAGCAAGTTCTCAAGGAAAATCTGTACAATAACTAACTCTGTGAAAATTCTCACCAGTCATTACCCCAACACTCTCATCAAACCATGCTCATTGAATTCAAAACACCCTGTTGAGTCCTCCTATATTAGTTCCCTATTGCTGCTGTAACAAATTGACATAAACTTGGTGGCATAAAGCAACACAAATGTATTCTCTTACAGTTCTGGAGGTCAAAAGTCCTATAATCAAGGAGTCAGCAGAGCTGTATTCCTTCTGGGAGCTCCAAAGGAGAATCCATTTCCTTGCCTTTTTAAGCTTCCAGAAGCTGCCTGAATTCTTTGGCTCATGGCCTTATATCACTCTGACCTCTGTTTCCATCATCACCGCTCCCTCTCAGACTCTCCTCTTACTCTGACTCTCTCGCCTCTCTCCTATAAGAATCTTTGTGATTACATCAAGCTCATCCGGATAATCCAGGGTCATCTCTTCATCTTGATCCTTAATCCCCATATGATCCTTAACTTAATCATATCTTCAAAGCCCCTTTTGCCATATGAGGTAACATATTTACAGATTCTGGGAATAAAGAGGTGGACATCTTTGGGAGGGGGCATTATTCAGCCTACTACACCTCCCATGCCCTAGAGGGTAAAATTTTTGAAAAGTTTTCTGGAACAGATTCTGAACTTTGCTACAAAATATCACACACACATGCTCATGCACACCACACATACACACACTCATACACACACACACTTACAGATGCTCATGCACACCACATACACTCACACACACCGTACACACCACGTGCCACACGCACACACTCACAGATGCTCGTGCACACCCCCCACACTCCATACACATCGTAATACTGATCACATTATAACTCTCCTTTTCCTAGATACTCTTGTAAATGAGTTTCTATTAGCCTGTCCTCAAGTGTACACGTATACTTCGTAGTGTTCAGATAGACATTTCCAGATTCCTGTCCCCTTGGTGAGGAAGGCAGAACCACAGAATGGAAAGAGAATGAGGCCCAGTGAAGTGGCTGAAGTGACTTTACCTTGTTTGATGCTATAGTCTGCCCTCCTAACTCCAACTCTCCCTTTCAAGCTGTCACTTTCTCAAGAAATTGGCTGAGGGGATGGCCACGAGGTATCTCAGGTGGAAGAATTTTAGCAAGAAGCTGTGGTTGGACATTTTTAGATACATTTATGATTTGTAAAACAATGTTCAGAAAGTACACAAATATTTGACAATGACTGTGGAAGCAAAAAGGGTTTCAAGATACAAATAATTTGCATCTTAAACACTTGACTTAATTGGTATGAATATTCTTAAGACTGAGAAAGCCCTATCCTCAAGTGCTGCTACCTCCAGACCATTCACCTCAGAGTTGGGGTGGGTGGAAATACTCAGCCCCAGGTATGGTCTCATCCTGAGGTACAGCTGCCACTACATGCTTTTCTGACACTTATGGAAATCAAAGAGGAGACATTGCTTCTGGCAGTACTGAATGAGCTAACTGGGAGTGAGTCCCTGTTCCCAACGGGCACAATCTGGATTTTTACGGACACAGACAGGTGTATTCTCTCTCATGGCATCTACCCCACTTGCAGTAAACAACTCCAAGTTCTTTAATACTAGGTCCCATCTATGAGTCACTGCTCTATGGATATTCTGGGTTTTTTCCATGTCTTGATTATTTTACCCATGAAAGATTTCTAAGGGAACAAGAAGGAATTGCAAACAGTTTTTCTACACTCTTCTTACCTTTATTTATTAAAATTAAAACATCACTACCAAGAAAGGCTCTAGGTAACTTGTTCTAAGTCATCTATCCCTGAAGTGGACAAACCTTTAGGATAATCTAGTCATGACATTTTAGAGCTCAGAGGATAGGGATCAGCTGGTCCATCCCCTCGTTTTGTAGATGAGAAGCTGAGGTGTAGACACCTAAGGAAATCATCCAAGGACGTATACGTCAGGACTGTTGATAGTTTCATAAATCTATAAAAAGTATCAACCAAGATTCCACACATCCAACTGATAACAGTCATAGCTACGGGTTTTGTGATCATTTGACCTGAGCTAGGCCAATCTTTACTTCAATCATTATGAAATAAAAGCTTACTAAGAAATTAATAGTGTAAAAAAATCATAAAATATATAGTTTACCTATTTCTAGGGGCAAAGTGTCTAAAGGACATTTGCTTTTAACTGTATGCAATTATAATTCTGATTTTAAAATAAATCATTAAAATAGGCCTTGTAGAATTTAAATAGAATAATTAACCGTTTTGTTAATTATTTAATCCACATTATATACTTGCAATTTTAAAAATTATTTCTATTAAACAATGAGCCTCAAGACTTTCATTGACCCAGCCTGATTATACCTTCTGTTGACTCAGAAGCAGAAGGGTTTAACTGCAGGGCTTCAAAGGGAATCAAATTGTGTGGCAAGGCCAACTCTTCCAGAGCAACTGCCCTGATTCACTTTGAGTAAATCTTGGACACTTTTTGCTTTGATGAATAAGGAAGGCAGAATGTTTAGAAATTTGTTTTCCCCACCAGTGCTAAAGTATTACCTTTTTCAAAGTAATTTTGTAAAATTTTTATTTACAGTAAATAATTTCTTCCTTTTATAATGTACAGAAATAATTTGTAAATGCATTATCATTCAAAACACATAGTAATGTGAAAAATCATACTTCTCCACTACGAACTCCCAGTATAACTTTATCCTAAAGTTATATGGGTTAATATTAAATACATGTGATATGTGTGTATTAGAAAATAGGATCCTTCTTCACATGAGGTTCTACCTATTGCTTTTTAAAATCTTTATAAGGCCTATGAACAGTTCTGTATACTTGAAACTAATGTAATAATTTAGATGGCAAGCCCTATTTAAACATCAAGGATTTCTTCATATGAAAACTGGCAATGAGGCAAGTCACTACCAGGTATTAGGCCTTTCAGGAGAAATCTTTTGCCCTTCCTGCCTGCAGCCCACATACTATTATCCTAGTTCCTGAGAAGCAGTGAATGTGACAGGATTTGGTTTAAACTCTGGACCCCTAGCAAGGCATTCAAGAAAATCCCTTAATTTTTTGTTAATCGCAAAGTCAAATTGATTCCTAGTGGAAAGTTCTTTCCCTCATTTAGGGAAGGGACTATTATCCAATAGTAGGTATTTGTCAGAAATTTTGGCTTTGGTGTGGCTCCCTGTGTTGAAAAGACAGTTTTTATGTTCCCTGTGATTACAGTTGACCTTTGAACAACACAGATTTGAACTGCGCGGGCCCACTTAAACATGGATGTTGTTCAATAAATACAGTAATGTATTTTATCTTCCTTATGATTTTCTTAATAACGTTTTCTTTTCTCTAGCTTACTTTGTTGTAAGAATACAGTATATAATTCATATACAAAATATGTGTTAATCAACTGTTTATGTTATTGGTAATGCTAACAGTCAACAGCAAGCTATTAGTAATTAAGTTTTTGGGGAGTCAAAAATTATATCTGAATTTTTGACTGTGCTGAAGGTCAGCACCCCTAACCCCTGCATTGTTTAAGAGCCAACCGTATATCTCCTTCCTCCTTCCCTTGCATCTAGGATTCCCGGGTAAAATACAGGACGTCCACTGAAATTTGAATTTCATATTAACGACGAATATATTTTTAGTACAAGTGTGTCTCATGCACTATTTGGAACATATTTATACTTGAAAAACTTATTTGTTGATTATCTGAAATTCAGACTTCACTGCGTATCCTGTATTAATTATCACTTTTCCCCTAAATCTGGCAACCCTACATGATTTTCTGCTTCCAACTTTGTTTTGTTCTTTCTCCTAAAATTTTATTTTAATGGGCTTTCTTCCCAATTTCACTCTCTCTCTTTAAAGACAGTGTTTTCTTCACTTTCTGTTTTATTCAGAGGATATTAGAGTTTAGCGACTTGAGATTGTGCTGGGCAGCACCAGGCTTCTATATAAAGGGGCTCAGAGCCATGTATCAGGTGAGATTTGGAGAAGGCCTGTCTGAAGCCATATCTTCTGAGGTTCTGCCCTCACCAAGCACTCCTTTGAGTTAAACACCGCCTTCTCTAACTGGCACTTCTAACACACCGCAGGGAAACGTTAGCACCATCAGTTGCTAATACCTTAGTAGAAATGGTAATAATGATTTTCAAATTTTATCTCCATCTACTTTTTTAAGTAAACTCTTCTTTGGAAGTATAACGTACATAGAAAAGTGTGTCCAATTAATAAATGCACAGCTGGATGAATTTTCCCAAAGTTATCATACCCAAGTAACTAGGACTCAGAGGAAGAAATGCAACATTAGGAAAGAAATCCCGTCACATGTTCTAATTTGGATACATCTTGAGGACACTATGTTAAGTGAAACAAGCCAGTCATAAAAGGATATATGCTGAACAAGTCCATTCATATGAGGTATCTACAATAGTCAAATTCTTAGAAATAAGAAGTAGAATGGTGGTTATCAGGGGTTCGGGGGAGGGAGAATGGGGAGTTGGTGTTTCATGGGTACAGAGTTTCAGTGTTGCTAAGTGAAAAAGTTCTGGAGATCTGTTTCACAACAATGTGAATGTACTTAACACTACTGAACTGCACACTTGGAAAGGGTTAAGGTGGTAAATTTTGTGATATGTATTTTTACCACAATTTAAAAAAAAAAAAAAGAAATACATTACCAGCTCCCCAGAAGCCCTTGTGGCCTTTCCCAACTGCTCCGCCTTGTCCAAGATAATCACTATCTTGATCTCTAAAAGAGTCCATCTGCTTTTTTAAAAAGTCTAGAGTTAGTAAGGAACAAACAAAAAAAAAAGGGTTGATCAACCCCTTTCCTCCTGACACGGAGACTAGTTCAAATCAGAAAAGGATTTGATCATGCCTACGACGTTGCCTGGCATATAGTAGAAGTAACTCAAAAATGCTTGCTAATTCAACTTTGACTGAGAGGCTTAGGCTTGTGGTTGGGGGAGGTGCTGAGGGAAGAACAGGGCACCAAAGAAAGAAGATGGAAGTGCTGAAAACAAAGCCAACTACTTTGCAATCTTGCCAAAGGTTAGCCCTGCATATTCATTACAGGTTTATTCACTGATGATGCATTTTTTTTCTCATTCACTGTGTTGACAACATGATGTGTAGGTTCATATTTGAATCCAGCTCAGAGTATATATTTATTTTTTGTTACTGTGTGCATAGCACTAACTGCTTATTTTCTTACCAGGGTGTTTATTGCCAATATGTATGGCATAAGACGAAATGATGTGCTTGTTAATGCTTGCCTCCAAATTCTTCAGGGGAAAATTCTGAACTCAAGGAAATTTAGGTTCACTTCATTTTACAACTGCCTTAAAGATTTGATCCACTGGACTTTTTGATTATGTCCTTTTTCCAAGAGGGCACTGAATGTTCTGAGAAACAAATGACAAAACTGTAAGCATTGATCAAGAAGATGGAAGAAATGGTTATTTTAGACCGCAAATGGTACTCACTGGGGCAGACCGAACAATCTTTTTATAGTCTTGAAGCCAAGGGAATACGATATGCCACTCTTTGATGTCAGATGGTAGGCAGATACACTGGGAGCTTTGGACACAGAAATGATATTGCCATATTATGCTAAGTATAGTTATTTAGATCAGTGGCCTTGGACCTAATGATCCCTTTTATAATATATATTTAGAAGTCCTCCATACTAACCTGAAAAGAAATTCATAAGTGGTACCACATATACCTACACATCATTGTTTAAAAAAAAATCAGTGTAACAATCTAATAGAAAGGATAAATAAGAGGAATATAATTTATAATTAAAATAACATACACTTCAAAATGTAAACCCTTGGGCATGGCAATGCTGGAAGACAAAGTAAAGTAGACAGATGTTTATCATAGCATCACTGTGAGTGACAGCTTGAGACACAGACTGATAGAGGTGTGCTTTAGTGGCAACTGAAATTACAAAATCGGTGTTGCCCATGTTGCTATGACTTCCCAACATGATGAACAACTCTTTGAAAGTTCTAAGCAAAACTAAATGCAAGCATCCTTCAATTTATATGGTGCTTGCATTCTCAGAAAATTAGGTGCTTATTTTCACCTACGTCAAGTTTCAGCAGGACATTCGAAAGTCACTGGGAACATGAGACAATTTCCAATTCTAGCATCACTGGGCCTCACATTCAGATGTCAGTAACGCCCCTAATAATTGCGACAACCAAAAAAATAACACCATCGATTTCTACAATTCGCCCCCACCCAACATTCAGTATCCCATTTAGTATCCCTGATTTAGAGTCAAAAAAACTATTTGTAGAAACATTTTTAAACTCTTGAAACACATCATTGAATAAAAGATCCATATCATCATCAATTCCTCTATTTGGATTCACGTTCTTTCACGTTTTAAAAAATTTGATCTTTAATTTTACGATCCCACAAAAAAAGTTTCCCAAGATCTGAGTCAGTAAGATCATCAAGAGAGTCAATAAATAAAATTACATAGTAGTTTTTTCTTGGGAATGCTTACTTAGTATTTTAGTCATTAAAATAACAGGTTGACAAAAGGGGAAATGAAGAGCAAAACCCTGCAGGTTGTCTCATGAAGAAAGCAATTTAATGAGAAGGTGTCATACAGATCTAGGACAGTGATAAATATTGTAATTATTGTTTTGTTCTATTTTTGCAGCTATTCTGGTGTGTTTTTCAAAAACGTTTAGTAATTGTAAAAATTCTTTTTTAGTAACATAAATATAAATCAAATATCCTACTAACGCTATCAGTTCCAGCCTATAGAGCACTGCTCTCAAGTGGAGTTTCATGTGACTTGGGGCCAGCGGTGAGCAGGAATCAGCTGGTTCCAGCTCAGAAGAATTCCCTGTACTCATCTCTTCCCCTAATTCTGCATGTCAAGCTGGCAGCCCGAAATCAGCGGTGATAGAATTATTCACACGACGGAAATTAGCAAACGCTACAAATCAAGTCCACACCCATCTACATACCCTCAATTCCAGAGAGTCTATTGTTAGTCACCAGATACCACTGCATAGGGCTGGTTCCTAGGAAAGGACCACCTGTCATAGTAGTACAAAAGAAAACTTTGTCACAAACTCTTTTGGAAAAAATCAGTCCTAATTGGGTTCTCTAGTATTTCATCAAATTCTAGTAAGGTGTTAAATGATGGCTGATAAATGACCAAGGAGCCAAACTAAATAGAAACATGAATTCGCTAGTATCCAAATATTTATTTAGTACCAGATGTGTGTAAAACAGTCTCCTTGAATTCTTTCTGGAACAAGGCAAGATAGATACAAATTAAATAAGTATATAATGTACGAAGGTTCCTTTTTCTCCGCATCCTCACCAACATTTGTTATTAATTGTCCTACTGATTACAGCTATTCTAACAGGTGTGAGATGGTATCTCACTGTGGTTTTGATTTGTATTTCCCTAATAGCTAGTGATGTTGAGCACCTTTTCATGTATTTGTTAGCCACTTGTATGTCCTCTAGGGAGAAGTGTCTGTTCAGGTCCTCTGCTCATTTTTTGATTGGATCATTTGTTTTTTGTTGTTATTGAGTCGTATGAGTTCTTTGTGTATTTTGGATATTAGGCCCTTATCGGAGGTGTTGCTTGCAAATATATTTTCCCATTCGGATGGTTCTCTCTTTACACTGCTGATGTGACTGCAAATTGGTGCAGCCACTATGGAAAACAGTATGGAGGTTCCTCAAAAACTAAGAATTGATCTACCATATGACCCAGCAATCCCTCTACTGGGTATTTACCACAAAGCCTTGAAAATTCATATTCGAAAAGATATGTGCACGCCAGTGTTCATAGCAGCATCATGCACGGCGGCCAGGACATGGAAGCTACCAAAGTGTCCTACGATAGATGATCGGCTGAAGAAGCGGTGGTACATATATACGATGGAATATTACTCAGCCATGAGAAGAGATGAAATACTGCCATTTGCGACAACATGGATGGACCTCAAGATAATCATGCTAAGCAAAATAAGCCAGACAGAAAAAGTTAAAAATATGTGAGATATAAACCTGAAAGCAAACAAATGAACAAAACAAACAAACAGACTCAGGGACATGGACAATGGACTAGTAGTTACCAGAGGGTAGGGTCAGAGGGAGGTAGATGGGGCAAAGTGGGCAACATAGGGGTAGGGTGAAGTGGGCAGAGGAGGTCAAATATGGTAGGTGAAGGAACTGACTCTGGGTGAAACACACGATAGAATATGTACAGATGTCAAATGATAATACAACTGTATTAATTAACAAGTTACCCAATAAAACTTAATTAAAAACTAAATACAAATAAAAAATAAAGTATAGATAAATATATATATGTTAATATATATATATTATATATATATATATATATATATATATATATATATATATATATATATATATATTAAAAGTAAGGGACCGATGCTTATGCTGCCAATTTAAAAGAGATAATTAAACATTGCCGCTAATATTTTTCACCTTTATCAAAGGGAATACTGACATTTCATAAGCATTGTACCAGGTATTAAACAAGTATCATCTTGTTTGATCCTCACAACCACCCTATAAGGTAACCATTAGGTTGAACCATATGAAATTGCTGATATTTGACCATTTTTGACCTCTACAAATGGCAATGTCATAAGGTTCCACCTAATATTATTTTCTCTGTTTCACAGACAAGGAAGCCAAGACCCCAGTATACCAATTTGTCAAATGTCAAACAGCTAGTAAGTGACAAAACCAGGATTCCTTGCACACCTGACTGGCTCCAGAGGCCCTGCGCTTTCCATCACACACACTTTCCAAATGAAAGAATAGTTGAGTATTTTGATGTATTGCACATGCTGAAAGAAATCTTAGGATTAAACTGTTTTGAAATAACTCATTGCAAAAGAAATTAAATTAAGGATGTGTGTTTCGCCACATAACTAAGCTTTGGCTTCCTGGGTTTCTTAATCATAAATGATTAGAAATAATCATAATCGTATAGTTTAGAGACTGAAAAATACTTTAATACAGATTGCAACCATTGTTTAGATTATTCTTAGATCAAATTAATGCTTAGTTGTAGTTAAGAAATTCCATTAATGTTCAATATATACTTGAGAAATTAAATTAATGTTTAATTTATACTTAATATTTGGCCTTTCAAAATGCTCTGCTATTACTAGTACAAACTAGCAAGGGTCTTATATTTACAGGCTGTGATTCTCAGTACATTAGAATGATCAATGTGTCAAAAAGAATTACAGTCACAAATCTTTGAATCAGAGGGTTTGGTACAGGAGTGTCTCTTAAACTTTTTAATTGAAACTCGAAGTAAAATCTTGACATAATACACATATACATATATATGTATATAATTGAAACAAAAGTTTCATGAAAATTTTTGCTCTCGGTATGTACAATCCACTCTGATATTCTCTATTCTATTCTATTTATTTCGTTTCAATAAAAAAGTGCTGGTCACAACTTAGTATATTATTTTCACAAACTCACTAATGTATTGTGACCCCCAGTTTGAAACACTGCTTTAGAGACCTTTACTTTAGAGATCTCATCTATACCACCGCCCCCCACCATTTTTTTCCTTTCCCTCTACGTTACTCTGTTCTTTTCATATAGAACTTCGGCTCCCAATTTACTAGCTTCCTTCCTTCTTTCAACAGATATTTACAAATCACCTGCTATGTTCCAGGCACTGCGCTAGGCGCTGGAGATACAATGGATTTATATTACATCTTGGGATCCCAACATCCATCTAATCGTCATGTAAATAAATGCCAACTTTCAACTGTGCTTAGTGCTACAAAGGACAGGTTCCAAGAGAGGGAGATTTGACCTAGTTAGGGGAGACTTCCTGAGAAAATAGCACCTGAGCTGAGATGTAAAGATCTATCCTATCCTATCCTATCCTATCCTATCCTATCCTATCCTATCCTATCCTATCCTATCCTATCTTATCCTTGTTTTGTTATGCTTAATTTTACTAAGAGAATGCTGGCCACTTCCCATTATTCCCAAACCCTAAGACCCTTTCAGCAACCACTGATCTACTTTGCGTTTTCTACAGATTTGCCTATTCTGGACATTTTGTATAAATAGAATCATATATCATATAATATGTGGTCTTTCATGACTGTCTCCATTCACTTAGCATAAAATTTCCAAGGGCCATCCATGTTGTAGTATTGTGTGAATATATCATATTTTGCTTATCCATTTATCAGTTGATGGACATTTGGAATTGTTTCCACTTTCGGCTATTGAATAATACTACTATGAACATTTGTAACAAATTTTTGTGTTGACATATGCTTTCATTTCTCTTGAGTATATACCTTGGAGTGAAATTGCTGGGTCATATGGTGAGTCTAATTTTAACATTTTAAGGAACTGCCAAACTACTTTCTAAAGCAGCTGCACCATTTTACATTTCTACCAGCAGGGCATGAGAGTTCCAATTACTCCATATCCTTGTCAACACTTGGTTATTTTCTGATTATTTAACTATAACTATTCTAGTGGGTGTGAAATGGTATCTCAATATGGTTTTAGTTTTTATTTCCTTAATGGCTAATGATGTTGAGCATCTTTTCATGTGCTTATTGACCATTTGCATATAGTTTTTGGAGAAATATCTATTCAGATTCTTTTCCTATTTTTTTAGTTGAGTTAGTTATCTTTTCATCATTGACTTGTATACTTCATATATTTTAGATACAAGTTCTTTATCACGTAAATAATTTGCAAATATGGTGTCCTTTGAAGCACATAAATTTTTAATTTGATGAAGTCATAATACCCTGTCTCACACCACACTTTCCTGATCACCTCCTCAACCATCACCTCCATTTTACCTCAGCAATGGACCTTGACAATACCCAAAGCTGTATAAACAATGTTATCTTAAACCCCAGTATTCAGCTCTCAGGGTAAAACCCTTTGTCCTTCTAGCTTTCTCCGCTTCTTGCTTCTATCACATATGATCTCTTAACCTTCTAAGACCTCCAATCTGTCAGCCCTGCTTTCTCCCTGTTTGTCACACCTGCCTCTTCCGAACATTCTCATCTCCCACTCTTTCCTTATCAAACTTAGCCCTTAGAGCACAATACTACAAACTCTCAACCCCCAGGATATTCCACCCCTTTATCTCAGTCTTTTTGCTAAACTCGTTCTGCAACCTCCAACCATATATCAATCCAACCACCTGCCTTCTCTACTTCTATAGCTACTAAGCAGTATTGAAAAAGTCATGCAACCTTACCCTCTGGAACCACTCCTGATTTGTGTTCTCCAGTATCGGCTGAACTCTCAATCCTTTCATTTGACCCACTTTAGTTTCTTCTCCTTTGCCCTTACGTCAACTCTATTACTCTCCCTTTCATACTTGTCATTCTCATCATTCTCTTCCTCGAGCAAGCCAAGATCATTCAAGTCTCCTTGGTGCTTGCTGTTCCTTTGCCATAAACACTCTTCCACCAGGTCCTCAAATGGCTGGAAACTTCTTGTCACTCAATTCTCAGTTCAAATGTCACCTCTTCACAGAGGCCTCCCCTATTCACTCTGTCTATTGTTGCTGCCTTCCTCTCATTGCTGTCACATTACCCTGATTTATTTATTTTCTTATTTTCTTCCTCTACACAATCTGTCTGAAAAATTCTTACTCATGCTTCTAAAACCCTTCGCTAGCTAGAGTTAGAGACTTGCTCCTCTGTGCTTTCATAATACCCTGCATAGAGCATTCCTACCCCATATAGACCTCTATTACTGGGTTACTGTTACTTCTGGATTATAGGTCTGTGATCCCCCTTCCAGATGCCAAGCACAGAGCAAGCACTGCATATGTATGGATGAAAGGTATAGAAACCCATTATCTATGAAACATGGGGTCTACCCATCATGAATGGGAATTAACAATTGTTGGGAAAAAACAATGGGGAAACACATTGTATCACAAACAAAATCCTACTGGGCATTATTTATAATAGCAAAAATAGGGGGAAATGTGTCTGAACATAGGGAATGGAATGAGTACTCATTGGAATTCCATGTTGCTATTGCGATGATATCTGATATCCAACAAGAGATAATAACATAGAACATGCTTATGCCATGAGGATAATAAAAACACAAAACTTGTACATGAAAAGGCTGAAAGAAAATAAACTAAAATGTAATGCTGAGTTTATAAAGTAAAAATATAAATGTTTCTTTCTCTTCCTTCTACTTTTCTGAATTCTTCTAATTTTCCCTTGCATACGTTGCTTTTATACTGAAATAAGCCCTAATATTTTATTTCTAAGAAAGGAATATAATCTCATTCTTTATTTAGTTCATAAAACTTCAAATATTAATTTATTGAGCGATACGTTGAAAAACTGAACAATGCAGCGTCAGCGATTTATCCAGCTTCCCTCAGCAAATCAATGACAGAAAAAGAAATACTATAGTAGTCTTAAGGTGAGGTTGGAGAACAAAACTAATTTCCTGTAGGCTCTGTACCATCGGGAGACTATAAGTGAAGTTCCATTTAAATCAAGAAGAGTATAGTTTAAGGAAACAAATTACATGAAAATTTATAAATTCAGGCTTGTTTTATGAAAGGATTTACAAGAGAATTAGTTTGAGTTCTAAATCCCTCTAATATATTTAAAACATGACCCTACTCATATACTCTATCAGAGAATACATTTACTAAGTAACAGCTGGTCTGTGATTCAGATACCAGAATAAATATTAATACGATAAATCCCAGTCTCCTAAAGAATTAGGAAAGTTCCTTAGAATCACAAAAGACTTGTTAAGCCTGGGATGTACCTTGTGTCAGATGCATTGTTTGGATGGAGAAGCCATGCCAACTTGACATTGAGTTTGAGAATGAACAGTTTAGAAGCCAGTTAAAGCTGTTCGACAAGGGAAGAGAGCAAATTTTAATAAAATGGATAAAGTTAGGAGGATGTCTTAGTTTGAGTTCCCCGGGAGTAGGCTTTGATACAAGGATTCCAGTGCAAGTAGTTGATTCAGGAGATTTCTAGACACATTGGTAGGGTAATGGGGAAGTTAGACAAAGAAGAGAAGGGAAGGAAGCCACTTAAGGATGTTTCGTCAAGCAGGTTGCCATTGTGGGCCACTGGAGCATAATCTTGCTGGGAAACTGGGTGACCAGAGAGAATATGTGTACCTGAGTCATGCTGCCTGAGAACTAGGGGGAATGTTCGAGGGCTGCTCAGGTGTCGAGAAAATCCTGGGGTTAAGCATCCATTGCTGGCTGTGGGAAATTGGGCTGGTGTGCATGAAACGGTAAATGCTGAGGGTTGGGAGTGGGAGAGCAAAGCACCTGCTACAGATGGAATAAACAGGCTTGTGCACAGTGTTTTAGTTTGCTTTGGTGCTTTAAAAAAAAAGGTTTTAGTGAGTTATATTTATGGTTGGACCTCAGTAAAGCTGACTTTCTAACTACCATACTCTCTTGTGCACACTTTTATTTTTCTTGCCCGCATGTGCATAGGGGGTGCGCCCATGCTGTTGAGGACATGTCTTTTTTTCTGCCCACTCCGTCTCCTTCATGGTGGTTATGCCCCTTTGACAATAGGCTGAGGGCCTCGGTGCCCCAGCAGCTCATTCTGGTCTGACCTGTTGTCTGTTTTGGTGGATGTGGTTTTAAAAACATGGCCTACACTACTATTACAGCAGAAGGCCTGTTACCTTCAAAGCATTTCTACAAACAACCTGATCCAGTTTTATACTTGTTGAACATGTTCCCTAGGCAAGGAACAAGAGACCAAATACAGTTAGTCACTCTAGAAAGAAAACTGGCAGTTTGTGTTCAGAGACAACTTTGTCTCCTCCTCTTTTCCAGCCCCGCTCCCTCCCCACACCTCTCTCAAGATGAAGCATTCTTTCCTAAGCAATTTTCAAAGTCCAAAAAACTGATTGCCAAGTTCGTAATGTGCAATTTATGGCATGAGAACATTTGGCAGAGGAAACAATAACAAAGTCAATGCCACCTTGCCCATTCCGTGTGGTTATATAATAAAAAGGCAAACTGCTGTCTCATGCAGAGCTGTGAGAGGGCTGGGCAGACAGCTCCATACACATCGGTGCCTTCAGGCACCTTCAAGGTGGGGGGGCGGCGGGGAAGGAGAACACCTTTCCAGGTTTCGGAAGGCTTTGATACAGGCGGCGTCTGGGCCTATCCTTTCTGTCTCATCACCTAGAACTAGGGCTGCACCTATGACACCTTAATTCAATTTTAAAAAGCACCCAGCCATCTCTTTCTCCTGGAGCACACAGTTTGGCAAGTGGTGCATGGACTGGATTTCAGCGCCTGCTCGGTGTCCCTGGCCAGGTGTCTGAGTGCAGACCACAGCGCACACAAAGCACATGGGGACCCTGTCTGGACTAGTGGAAACTCCCCCAGTACCGGCCTAGGCCATCCCACCCCAGGTCAGTGTTTACAGTTTACTCTTTATCTTACTTCTCTTTAAGTCTTTGGTTCAAGATCCTGAAGGATTATTCTTTCCACTTCAGAGGACAATTCCTTACTCTTGCCTCAACTTGATTCCTTGATGAATTACCTGGAAATTCCTGCCTCTCCATTTCAGTTAGTTTACCTAGATCATTTGGCCTGCTGTATCAGCATTTCCGCCCCCCACCTTCCAGGCTACATCCCTCTTCTTCTGCAAAGTAGCATCAATTTGTGGCAAAGTGCCTAAGGAGTTAAATTACTCGGGATTTTTATGGGTGAAACAAACAAACAAAAAGCTTAAAGGCAGGGGAGTGGTCAGATTTGCATAAGTGTGGGGAAATTTGCATAAGAAGTCCAGGTGCTTTCTGGGAGGAAAGTGATCAAGACTCCAGTGCAGATTCTCTTTCCAAATTGGCAATAGAGATTAAAGGATATTAATGAAGGCCCACAGGCAGGGGGAAAGGACAGGGAAAGTGGGATTGACTCCTCACTGACTAGAGGTAGAAAGAAGGCAGAGTCTGTCTGGGTCCAGGATACAGACACTAGACAAGTGCAACAAGTGGGATAGGTTCTCCTGACAGCAAACCACCACCCTCAGGAAGGAGCTGTGTGAGCAAACTAGTAAATTGCCCTCTCTTCAGCTGGCTCCAGGGTTGCTGACCTCAGATGTAGTCTGCGGATTCAGGAAGCTACCGCTGGACCCATTGGCTTCAGAGACACACCGGACCTATTGTAAGCTGCATATGCAAAACAGAAGCTTCCCATCCAGCCTCCTTCCTCACTTAAAGGAGGGCCGAATTAGTCTCGCATGACCACATATGACTGATCGAACTGAAATTACACAGCTACCAAGGAGTCTGGGAAATGTAGTTTTCTGATTTGCAGACACTGCTATTCATAAAGGCATACTGAAAGGAGATTGATAAAGATGCTGAATAATCATTTCTATCACAGTTCACCCATTTGAAAACCTTCATTGGCTTTCCATGTAGATAGTGCTGTTGAAGGAAAGCAGGTCTTGGGTCCAGGATACAGTGCACTCTAGCAATGATTTCTAAACTGTAGACTATAGATTCTGAGGAAACTCAGAGACATCACAAGATGTTCTTAATCTCCTTGCACTGCAGTGATTTTCTGTAAACTGGAAATAAAACATTGTGACCTCCATATATATGTTTATTCACTTTTCAAACATAGAGGGAATTATGACTCAAAAAATAAAAATTACTAAAAATTTTCCATATAAATATCCTGTTTCTCACCCATAGACCCCATTCCTTGGACTGGAGTGGGAATACCATCTCCTTCATCTCATGGCCAATTCCTATTCATCATTTGGGACTCAGCCCAGGCTACTACCTTCCCTTCTCTCTGACTACCCCAGGCTGGGATAGATCATCTGTTCTCTCATAGTATCCTGGGAAGTTACACTAATGATATTGATAATAAAAAATGATAAAAATAAAAGTGAACTTTTATTGGCTTACTTTGTGCCAGGCTCTATGGGATACGTACTCTTATCCCATTTTACAGATGAGGACACAGAGGCACAGAGAGGATGTATAACCCATCCAACATCATTTATTACTTCAGAGCCTATGCTCTTGAACAATTCTCTCATTTCCTCTCACTTTCTTTATTATTACACTGCCCACTCTGCTATATCTATCTATCTATCTATCTATCTATCTATCTATCTATCTATCTATCTATCTATATGTCTGTCTATCTATCCATCCATCCATCTATATGTTAATCTGTGTGTCTGTCTCCTCCACAAATAACAATGCCTTTCTACTATGTTAAAATGGAAAAAAAAGTTAAAAATTTTTCCTCTCCTTAACACATTGAGAATTCCAGGACCAGGGTCCAAATTGCTGGAAACTTCCTTCTCTCATCCTCCACTGTCTGTTAAGACAAGGACTATTTTCTCCTTCAGCAGAGAATACCAGACTAAATTACAGAGCAGGCTATGAAATTGCTACCCTCAGCTCCCTTCTTTGCCTGTTTTCTCTAAAATAGATTCTTTCTGTTGGTTGTATAAATACAAGACAGAATCAACCACTGCTTTGAAATCATGTGGGGAAATGTATCATCAGCTCTGAACTCTGTTGGAACAGACTTCCTGGCCAGGATCCACCGAGCTCTCCTCAGGACAGGATGGGTTTCCTGGGAACTCCAGCCCACACGTCAGCATTCTTAGGCAAACATTTAGGAGAGTGAAATCGAGGAGAGCTTGACATTTCCCCAGGAATCAGGAAGTGTTTTCATATCTGTACTTTTGCTTTCACTGTTTATTACCCTGTCTGACACAGTCATTTGTCTGTGTTTCCTGTCCCTCAGTACCTATGAGGTTCTGCTTATACTTGCCACCAGCTTACACTTGCCAACAGCCCTACCAGGTAAGCTAGCCGGTCATCCCCTCTACTGGGGTCAGCCACACACCTTTAACACCCCAGAAGCGCCAACTTATCCCAGATTCATCTCTCTTCTTGCTTTGCTCAAACGCCTTTCTCTTCCTTTTCTACTTGACGTGTCTGGTTTCTGCTCAGCCCATTTGTTTTGGCTCATAAACCAGGCATTTCCTTTTCCCTCCTGAAGGTAACTTATAAAAGAAACCTTCTTTAATCATCTTTCAAGTATGCTGTCTGGGCTCCTGTTTGGTAAAGTCTCCCCTGCCCTTCTGAAGGCTTGTGTCCTCTCTAGGAAACAGCCAGGGAATAATTCAATGGATCATGCATACCGGGCTTTGCTTTGCAAATCTCCCTTGTGTAATTTATGCATCTGAAACCATCATTCTTTCCAGTAAGCAAACTATTTTATCAAGGCACATCATGTGCAGAAGAGATAGGAATGCACATTAAATATGCCTAAAGAGTGACCTTTGTAACTTACTATTGTTTTAAGACTCTTAATTTCCATTCAGACTAAATGACCCCGTATGTCCACAATCATCTTAGAGATTGTCAGTTCAGTCTATGGAGAGAGTGGGATGTTGTCAAAATGGGGTTACGCAAACCCTCTAAGGAAAGTCAAAGAAAAAAGTTGATGTGAATTGCAAAACTATTACAGAGTCAATGAGACATGGCATTCAATCCTCAAGTAATGTTGACCCTAAACAGCACATCCACATGAGCCAAAGAGAATCTGGGGTTAGAGAGTGGGTTCTCAGCCTTGGCTGCACAGTGGAATCACTTGGGTATTTTTTTTCTTTCTTTTTTCTTTTTCTTTTTTAGCCTACAGCAGCACCTGGCGTTCCTAGGTGGTCTCCCATCCAAGTACCAACCCTGCTTAGCTTCCGAGATCAGACGAGATCAGGTGTGTTCAGAGTGGCATGGCCGTAGACCACTTGGGTATTTCTTTAAATCTCCACGCCCAGGTCAATTAAATCAGAATCTCTGGGGAGTGGGTACCAGGTATCATTACATTTTAAAGCTCCCCAGGAATTCCAATAAGCAGCCAAGTTTGAGATCGACCACTTTAGAACATGTGGTCCCTGCTCACAACTGCTTAAGGCCTCCTTACTGGCCTCTGTCAGGCATGTGGGGCAGGGGAGAAGGCACCACATGCCACTCACCCAGGACGGTCCAACTCACCAGCTGCCCACTCAGCTAGCGAAGCTACCCAAAAGGTGGAAACTCAAGGTAAGTTAACATTAGGTGAAGGTTAACATTACCAGATACCAGAACATCGAAAGCGGGAGAGCACAGAAAATAAAGAGACACGTGTGCACATTAAGTGACAATTTGTGATGTCATTACTGGGCCTGCCCCCAAGAAGGGGAGTAGACTTGCCAGTATGATGTGTTACCAGCTGATAGTCAATCGAAAAAGACCTGGTGGGCAGGAGGCATAGAGGGGACTTCTGAAGTGCCGGTTATGTTCTATTTCTGGGTGCTGGTTACATAGATGTGTTCAGTTTGTGAAAATACGTCCACCTGCACACTTACGATATGTGTATTTTTGTATTTGTACATTGTGCTTTAATAAAAAGCATATAAATAGAATCATATGACAAGTATTTTTTCTGTCTGGCTTCTTTCCCTTAGCATAATGTTTTCAAAGGTCGTCCATGTTGTAGCATTTATCAGAACTTCATTCCTTTTTATTGCCAAATAATATCCCATTGTATGGATATATCATATTTTGCTTATCTATTCATCAGTCGGTAGATATTGGGTTGTTTTTACTTTTTGTCTATTATAAATAATACTACTATAAACATTCATGTGGATGTTTTTGTGTGGATGTATATTTTCATTTGCCTTGGGTATATATCTAGGAGTGAAATTGCTGGGTGTGGTATAATATAAAAATATATTTGGTCTTTGCCCACAGTTCCTGCCAGAGAGCTCCTAAAACCCTTGGAATTTCTAGAGTGCTCAGAGTATCTTTTTGTTGTTGTTATTCATAACAAGTTCTTTTCAATCACACCTGCAGTTATGCTAATGAGGCGATTTAGGGTGGGACCCTTAAATAGCAATAGGATAGGGCTGATCACCATAGAGACTATGTGATCAGAGGATTGGAACTTTCAGCCCCGCCAAAGGACCTCTGGGAAAGGGAGGTGGTGGTGGAGATGGAGCTCTATAAAAACTCTTGAACAATGAGATTCGGAGAGTTTCCAGGTTGGCAAACACATGGACTTCCTGGGAGGGTGGTGCACCTGGAGAGGACATGGAAGTTCCACACTCCCTTCTCTCTCCAGACCTTGCCCTCTGCATCTCTTACATCTGGCTGTTCCGGAGTTGTATCCCTTAGAATAAACCAGTAAATATAAGTAAAGTATCTCCCTGAGTTCTGTGAGCCATTCTAGCAAACTATTAAACTTGAGGAGAGGGGCTATGGGAACCTCTGATTTTAAGCCAGTCAGTCAGAAATACTGGTGGCCTGGGACTTGTGAATGGCATCTGAAGTGGGGGTAGTCTTGTGGGACTGAACCATTAAATACGTGGAATCTGACACTAGCTCCAAGAAGTTAGTGTCAGAATTAAATTGAGTTGTTGGACATCCAACTGGTGTCCAGAGAGTTGGAGAATTGCTTATTGGTGTCAGAATACACTACAGACTGTGTCATATGATAACTCTATGTTTAATATTTTGGGAAACTGCCAAACTGTTTTCTAAAGCAACTGCACCATTTTACATTTCCTCCAGCAGTGTATGAGGGTTGTAATTTATCCATATCCTTGTCAACATTTGCTATCGTCTGTCTTTTTTTATTATAGCCATCCTAGTAGGTGTGAAGTAATATCTCATGTGGTTTTGATTTGCACTTCTCTAATAACTAATAATGATGAGCATCTTTTCATATGTTTATTGGCCATTTGTATGCATTTTTTGGAGAAATGTCTATTTAGATCCTCCGCCCATTTTTTAATTGAGTTATTTAACTTTTTATTATTGAGTTGTAAGAGTTCTTTATATATTCTGACTCTCTTATCAGATAAACGATGTGTAAATATTTTCTCCTGTGGTCTTTTCACTTTCTTGATGTCCTTTGAAGCACAAAAGTTTTAATTTTGATGAAATCCAATTTATCTATTTTTATTCTTTTGTCACTGTGCTTTTGGTGCCATATTTAAGGAAGCTTTCAGGAACCAGATCTTTTAATCTTCATATTCTTGGTGCCAAAAAGAAAGCTTGGCATATGGCAGGCACATGATATTTGAGAACTGAGATGACATACCTTTCTGTATCTAAACTTAAGATTATATTGAACATTGTATCAGTTATGTATTGTTGTGTAATAAAATAACCTCATTTTATTGGTTTAAAAACCACAAAAACATTTTATTTTGCTCATGATTCAATGGGTTAGTTGGGCAGTCCTGATCTGGGCTGGCCCATGTGTCTGTGTTCAGCTTCTAAGTTGGCAGCTGTGGAATGATCTAGAATGGCCTCACTCACATGTCTGGTGGTTGGTAGATTGTCAGATGGGATCCCTTGGTTCTCCTCTATGCAGCCTTTCACCACCTAACAGGCTAGCTCACAGTCATCTCAGTTCCAATTTCAAGTCCCAATACCCAAGTACTTTTCAAGCCTCTCTTTGTATCACATTTGCTCATGTCTTGTTAACCAAAGCAATTCACAGGGCCAAGCCTAGCTTTAAGAGATGGAGAAATCGATTCCAGCTCTTATGAGAAGGGAAGAATTTGTGGCCATTTTTTGCAATCTATCACAAGCACCTTCTGTGTTCCTAGCACTGTTAGGCTTTTATGGAGGGTGTAAAAGGAGAACCTCTCCTCCTTTCAAGGTGTTTACAAGATCATTGCGTGCATTCATTCATTCGACGAATATCTATTGAGTATCTACTATGTGTCAGACACAGTTCTGGGCTTTTGAGATATCTCAATAAGCAAAATAGACTAAGATCCTTCTCCCTGTAGAATATGCATTCTAGTGGAAATGACAATAGGGAAAATTGCAAACAGAGTTCCAACAAATTGTTCTGGTGGTGGTGAAAATTTATTTGATTGCACCCATGTGCAATCAACATTAAATCCAAGACTTAGTTTCTGGGAACAAGAGGGAAGTAGAAATATCCTTAAAAAGGAAAAAAGGGGAGAAGGCTGCAAAAGATCCTAGGAAAGAAAAGCAGGCTCTGATAGAAAATAGGACTGTGTTTTCATATTTTAAAAGTGGGTTTGTGTCAGTCAAGTTTCAGCCAGAGACATATCACCAGTAAGAAATACATATTAAGAGTTTTAGTACAAAGAATCGCCTTATGCATTTGTGAGGGTTTGCTAGGCAAGTCTGAAACCCATAGGCAGGCCGCCAGGAAGAGCAGGCTGGAACTCTTGGGCATGAGCTAAAGCTGCAGTGTGCAGGCAGAATTTCATCTTCTTCTGGGAAACTTCAGCTCTGCTTTAAAGGTCTTTCGCCTAGTTGAATCGAGGTCACCCAGATTCTCTAAAATAATCTCCCTTACTTAAGTCAACTGATTATAAACTTTAATTATATCTACAAAACACCTTCACAGCAGCACCTAGATTAGTGTTTAGTTAAATAATTGAGGACTGTAGCCTAGCCAAGTTGACACATAAAACTGCCCATCACAAAGTTAAATTTCCCAACTCTGAATATACGAAAAACCACTGCACATGTTAAATGGGTGAATTATATGGTATGTGAAATATATCTTAATAAAACCGTAAAAAAAGGGTTAATTCCATGCTTCCGAAGAGTTCGTTGTTTTTTTTTTTTTAAGTGAGCGTCTTTGAAGAAAAAAGTCTCATTATGAATATGTCTGACTCAGTCTAGGAAGGCAGAACAGAAGATGTGATCCATGAGAAACATGGATTAATTCACCCTGAGCCTGGCACTGTTCTGTCCTCTCAGCTAGAGGTCAGAGTAATTTCTTCGTGGCTTCCTTACTGCCTCTGTGCCATAGAGCGATTCATGTTAGCACTCCCCCACCAGTCACCAGATTAGACTGTTGCTGGGAGAGCTGAAGAGCACAGTCTGTGCTAAGAACCCAGGAGGATTCTCGGACCCATGGGCTGAATTGGAGGTGGGAGACCTAGTACCACCTGATAAAAACCATGTTACCTCCAATTGGCTCTCTGTCTTCTCTGTGCTCAAGTAACTCTGGCCTGTGGGGAGCTGTTAGAGCTCAGCTACGGAGACAAATAAGTAGGCAGTGAGTTTTCTTTTTTTAATGTGCAGTGAGGGCTAGACATGTTCCAGGGATTTGGAGAATGATGAGATCATTCTAAGCTGGAATAACTTGGAGGAAGCCCATGGAAAAGGAAAGATGAACAAAACGTAAATGCAAATGGGACGGAAGGGCACACATCAGGACCAGGAACTAACGAAGGGCTAGAGGAGGGCAGAGGCTGGGCTGACTGGAGCAGAATGTCCTGGAGAGGTTGGGCAGGTACAGAAAGGTAGGTGCAGAGCAGGGAAGCTCTTGAAGGACAGAGAAAGAAAGAGTAGATGAAAGCAAAGGAGTGGCCTCCAAAGTAGGGGTGCTTACTTCAAGGGGTGATCAAGATGATCCATCAGGGTGGGAGAAGAAAAGATTATAACTTCTATTACATTTATTTCTGATTCAAAGAATAAGAAAATAAACTCAATTCATAGGTAATATATGGATTGATGCCATTACCCTTCTCTTATTTGTAGGTCAGACAGTCACAAGACAAGAAAAATACTGAAATTATTTTGAAGATAGAATGGGAGTTCTTCAGTTGAGGGGATGATAAACCTCATCATTTGTTTTCAGCATTTTGCAACATCTCCAAATTTTTTCTGCCCGGGTAAAATGTGTTTACACATTCTAGTCTCCAGTTATAATGAAATCAACCCACACAAATAAACAGGTGACTGAATAATCCCATAAAGGAAATCCTGGTTGGAAATAATACTGATTAGGCAAAAAGCCTCAAACAACCACAAAATGTTTGATTTCTCTTTCTGACAATGCAATAAATGTTGCATTTCTCTTCCTTCTAGAACCTTCTTTGTCTGCACAGTGAAAGTCAAAACAACGACCATCTATTCAGATCTAAAAAGAGGTTGTTCAAAGAACTCAAAATTATCCAGGCATCTATTGGAAATATGGATAGAAAGCTTTCCCAAGGGATAGCCCGTGACTTAATACCCTGGTTAAGGATAGTATATTATTTATAAATAAACAAGTATAAATATAATGGAGGTGTGTACTAATGAAGGTATACAAGCCAAAATTTGGAGTTTATTGCTGGAAGAAATGTGAAGGGCTTTTTTCAAAGAATATTGTTTAGTATATGGGCTGTTCTAGATTGGATTCCCCCAGAAGCAGATCTCAAGATGAGGATTTGAGTGTGAGTAGTTTAATTGATAGATGGGCCCAAGAAGCACTGGGAGGGAAGTAAGGATGTGAAAAGGGAAGAGAAGACAACCAACATAGAGTGTGTTAGTGAGCAGGTTATCAACAAAATGGGCAACTGAGGTAACAGGACATTGGTGTAGAACCTGCCTTAGGGTTGTCCCACCCTAGGGGAAAGGAAGATGAAGTAGTTATACACCACCTTCTGCCATCACTGGTTGAGAGCAAATCCTGGGACATTTAGTCCCCATCCTGCCCATGCTTGGGTAAGCCCAGGAAAACCTTCAGACTGATAGTCACAGAGGCTTGAAGGAGGAAGCTACTGTCATGCATGAGAGAGGTGTGGGCCAGAAAATATGGTTGGGACACCCACAAAGTCTGCGACCTAGGCTTGTTTATGGTTTGATTTTTTACAATAAGGAACATTTATTTTCTTTTTCAATATTCCTTATTTTTAATCTTTTTATTTGTCAAACTCTGGGCAGGGCAATTTATTCTATGTGCTGTACTTAAAGCACATGTGCTTGGAGGGATTAGCAAGCCCTACTCTATTTGACCAACCACTTTGGTGCAAGTAGAACTTCAGGCCCAAAGTAGAAGGGAGGGACTGCCATTCAGGAATGGAGTTCCTAAAAGGAAGTTCCAGAGCAGCATGGAGAGCAATGAGACCTGGAGCCACATCACTCCTACTCCCAGCTGCCCAGGGCAGACACATCCTATGGTCAAGAGGCATAGGTAGCTAAATACAGAGTAGACAAGAGGAGCCCTCTCTGGCATGTCCTCTGTGACAACGGGCTTTAGTAGGAGCAGAGAAGAGAGAGGTGAAAGCTATTTCTCCCACCGCTGAGGGGGTAAGAACAGAAAAAGAAGCAGAAAGGGGACTTAGCAGGGTGCCAAAGATACCCACCATTTCATTATTTCTTTAACTTGTTCTATTGTTAGAATGACTTAGAGGTTACACATGAAGGACTCATGTTCAAACATTGCTATCATTTGTATATTAACACAGGTGAACGGAGGGGTGGGGCATCAAGCTAGTTGATACCTTGAGACCTGAAGGGAAGAGCTACAAGATACTTCAATAGAGAGTGTCAAAGAGAAGGAGCAAACATGGGCAACATGAAGGCAAAAAGCTGGGAATTAATGATAGCTTTTGTGTGCAAGATGACAGACAGATTTCCGAAGTATATATGTTGATTCTCACTGCAACCCTAAACGGAGGTTATATTATCTCCATTTAACAGATGAGGAAATTGAGTCATAGAGAGGCTAGGTGGCTAGCTGCGTTAATTCACTGGGTCCTCTGAGAAGCAGATCCATGATGGGATGAGATATGCAAGAGGTGTATAGGAGAAATGCCTGTGAAGGCTCAGGGGAAGGAGCAGGAGAATGCAGGGTACACCTATGGATGGTGATGCCAGTCTGGTCTCTGTGGAAGAGAGAGAGCAGGGAGCAGGACTTGTAGGAAGAGTCCTAGAGAGACACAGCTCTAGGAAAGTCACAGTCAGGCAGATGGGGAATCCTCAAGCCAAGGTAGGTGTGTCCCGCATTTCCCAGGAATGACCAGTACCAGTACCCTGACTGTGCTCAGTCATTGGCTGAGAGTAGCCCATTGTGAACATGGCCTGGGTGCAAAAGCAGCAGTGGATCCAGAGAGGTAGGAGCTGGGCCCTCAGTCCATTATACTCCTGAAGCATAAAAGAACATTTTCATGGCTGTCATGACAGCCTAAATCCACATGGCCAGGAAATAGTGGGAATAGGATTTGAGCTCAGGCATTTCTGACTCTAAATTCCACTTTCTTTTGCCACTGGCCTATATACATATGGTCTTAGGTATGATGAGCTACGTGGCATCGAAGGACTAAAGATAAACTTCGCAGATGCCCCAATTCCGCTAAAGGCTCCCCCCATGCCAAGGAGTGCAGTGGTGATAGAAGAGCCACTGGGAACGTATTCTGAACGTTCTCAAATCATCTCCAGAAGCCACGCAAACTCTGCAGCACAAATTTCTAAACTCAAAATCTAGCTGGGTCACATGCATCTTGATGAAGAGATCAAAAAGGAGATTGTTAAATCTTATTAAAATTGTTTCGTCAAGTCTCATCCATTCCTCCCCATTCTCCATGAAAACATACAAATCCACAAATTTTTACTGAGCACTTACTCTGTGCCAGACTCTGCATTAGGTAGTGGGTACACCTACATGGAATGTATGGTATGGTAGAAGAAACAGCCATTAACAAGTAATGATGAAAAATTATAGGTAAGGTTATAAGGGAAAGTTCAAGGATCCTGGAGACAGAAAGCAGGAGAGACTTAATAGAGATCAAGGTATGGGGGTGTCAAAATGCCTAAAGCAATGAATGACCCATGGAGGAATAGCATTGGTCTAGCCTAGGGTCTAGCCCAAAGCATGTGTTTTGGGGCCCTTTGAGCATGAGAAGACCTGGAAGGTAAGATCCTGCACTTAACACCCTTTCCACAAGCCCTGTTTGTATCTTCCAGGGGGCTTAGCATGTCATTTCTAAGAGAGGGTGTTGCTTTACTGTGACGTTTATAGTGTTTGAATTCTTAATCTTTTGCAGTTAATTTGAAAACACATAAATAAAATAAACACACCACATGAATCTAAACTTATTTTTCCCCTGGAATACACTAGATTTAAATTTCCTATCAGCTGCCCGTTCCAGCTATTGCAGTGTAATGATTAAAACCACATCTTTTATGTTGCCAGTTGGTAAAATGGCAGGGGGTACTCTCAGATTATATTGTTTAAAGGCTGCAAAGCTCCCCTATCTCCTGGTTACAAAAATGTTTGCCTTTTGGTTGACTAACTGATTTTGAGGCTCACTTGTTATACTGCTCATTCAGATTGGAAATCATTAAACAAAACGATAGCTCTTGGTTTAAGAGACCACCATCTAGAAACAAAACACTTCTTACGATTGAGTATTCATCAGTTTCTCACTCCTATTAAAAATAATTCTTTTCCCATATGGAAGCCCATGAGACCAAGCTTTTATTAAATAGGCTCAAAACACTTGTCAATCATCGCCTCATTATTCCTCACACTCTTCCCTATTAAACAGAGACGAGTGTCATTATATCACACTGGGCCAAGACCAAAAAGACTGCAGTTAGGTGGGCGATTTTAGGTCTTATAAGAACACACAGGGCACTCAATTCCCACTGAGATATCAAGGTTGAATCAAAGAACAGTATGGAATTTTCCATAAAGATGGAGAGGCGGGGTTTAAGAGGAAGTGCCCACCATTAGCCAGTGCTCTACTCAAATGGCAGCTCTGATTTTTACCCCCTTGGATAAGGTTCCAAAGCCCTTTAGGCCCAGTTTCCTCATCCACAAAATAAAACAAATGAAAGTATCCGCTCCATAGTGTGGTTATAAGGATTAAATGAGAGAGCACACATGCAGCACTCAGTGGAGTGCTCAACAAATGGTAGCTTATTTGTAGGCTCAAGATCAGTTCTTTAGAGATTTTAGAAATGAGGATACTGAAGCCAGAGAGGTTGCATGATTTGCCCAAGGTCCCAGAGTTAGTTAGGGATGGGTTAAGGTAGGGGAAAGGACCCAAACCTGTCCTTCTAGTGACAAATTAGCAAAGGAAGTCCAGCAATGATATATGTGAGTACCAACAATGTCTTATTAATTCAACACTCTTGACAGACTGCAGCAGACTCGTCCTCTTTCCACTCTCATGCTCTATATTGGCCTGAGAGTCAGAAGACCTTGCACAAGTCATATCATCTTATTAGGCCTCCACTCCTCCTCTAGAAAATGAGGAGTTGGCCTGACTCTAACTGACTTAATCAGTAAGGAAATCTCCTAGTCTGTTACACATTAAAGACTGTTGTAAGGTTTTAAAATCCAAGTTGATTTATTTTTTTCCATAAATTGAGCTGGGTGCCACAGACTCAGAGTTAAATAGTGTATCTAGGGTCATAAGTACTGAAGCAAGGAGATTCTTCTGGGAACAGTCACATAGAGCCATTGAGAGCTTTGTCTGCCTCTCTAGTAGTGTAGCCATCAAGCCTGGCTCTCCAGCTCTCCCCAAGACTCTGAAAGTCATCAAATACTTTGAATAAACTCTTTAAACTAGCAAGAGTGGATGCTGATGTTGACAACTAAGAACTCTGGTGGACTCAGAATAGGATGTTTTTAAAATTAACACAATAATGTTGCCACAATTCCCAAAAGGTTCAAAATCAGTGTCTTTTAAGTAACTTTCAAATTGTAGCAAAATAAGAATGTTTTTGGTTCTTCCACATGTGCATTTACCTCCAAGAATGTCAACAATCTCTAAACTAAAGTATGTCTGTAGGCCAGGAATTAATTCAAGTAAAGATTCCTACTTCAAAATGAGATTTTGCCAATACATTTCTAGCTGTTTCTTCCACAGTATATCTAAGAGCCTCATTAGAAAATGCCTGGCACTGACCTATAAGATGAACCTCAAAGTCAGACCTTTCCTTTTACTGGTACTACTATGTCTTACTATGAAGTGTGTAATTGTGAGGCTGAAACACCATGTACAATATCCTCACTATAATCAGAAATATCCAGAAACCCTGGCACAGTGTTTTATATTCTGCGCTGGCATGATGAAAACTATTTATGGTTATCAGAAATCTCCCTAGAAGGATAAGCAAATAAAAATGTCACTTAAAACAAAAATGTCACATGCACGACTATTATAACAGACTCAATTGACAAAGTCTGCCCACTTCCATCCATTATGTAATGGACAATTGTAACTATTATAATATTAGTCCACTCTTTTTTACCTCAAGGGGGGAAATAGATGGTGCCATGAATTTCAGATTTTCTGGAATTTGGACAAACTCTCTCTCTAGCGAAGTTTCAACTTACTTCCACAAGAACTATTTTAAGACTCATAATTTAGTCATACATTAATTTTTGTTCTGATGTTAAGGCTGCCTTTTTAAAAAGCTGTACTTCAAAACCCTAAATATCCTACAAAATATTGTTAGACCTAATAAACAAATTTAGCAAAGTTGCATCATACAAAATGAACATATGGGAAAAAAATGAACACATGAAAATCAGTTGCATTTCTGTACACCAAAAATCTGAAAAAGAAAGTAAGAAAATAATTTCATTTACAAGAGTACCGAAAAGAATAAAATACTTAGGAATAAACCTAACCAAAGATGTGAAAGACTTGTACCCTGAAAACTAGAAACCATTGCCGAAATTAAAGAAGATATAAATAAATGGAAAGACATCCTGTGTTCATGGATTGGAAGAGAATATTGTTAAGATGTCAATACTACCCAGAGTGATCTACAGATTCAATGTAATCCCTATCAAAATCCCAATGACTTTTTTGCAGGAATAGAAAAAAATATCTTAAGATTCATATGGAAGCTCGAGGGACCTCAAACAGCTAAAACAATTTTCACAATAAAAACAGATTTGAAGGACTAACACTTCCTGATTTCAAGCATGTTACAAAGCTACAGTAATGAAAACAGTGAGGTCTGACATAAAGAAACATAGGTGAATGGAAAAGAATAGAGAGCCTAGAAATAAACCCTTACATATATAGTCAAATGATCTTTGACAAGGGTGCCAAGACCACTCCACGGAGAAAGGATAGACTCTTCAACAAATGATGTTGGGAAAACTGGATAGCCACATGCAAAAGAATGAAGTGGCACCCTCTTCTTACACCATATACAAAAATTAACTTGAAATAGACTAAAGATCTAAATGTAAAACCCCAAACCATAAAACTCCTAGAAGAAAACATAGGGAAAACGTTTCCTGATATTGGATTTGGCAACGATTTCTTGAATATGGCACTAAAAGCACAGGCAACAAAAGAAAAAATAGACAAATGGGACTATATCAAACTTAAAAGCTTTTGTGTATCAAAGGGCACAATCAACAGAGTGAAAAGGCAACCTAAGGAATTATAGAATATATTTGCAAATCATATGTGTGATAAGGGGTTAACATCCAGAATATGTAAAAAATTCTTATAGCTTAACAACAATAAAAATCAAATAACCTGATTTAAAAGTGGACAAGACTTGAAAAGACATTTTTTTTTGCAAAGATGATATACGAATGGCTGAAAAGCATGTTAAAAGATGCTCAACATCATGAATCATCAGATAAATGCGAATGAAAGCCACAATGAGATGTCACCTCACAGCCATTAAGATGGCCACTCTCAAAAAGACAGAAGATATCAAGTGTTTGCAAGGATGTGGAAGAGTTGAAACATTTGGACACTGATTGTAAAACGGCACAACCACTATAGAAAACAGTATGGCGATTCCTCAAAAAGATAAAAATAATACTACTATATGATCCAACAATTCCTCTGCTGGGTATACATCCAAAAGAATTGAAAGCAGGGTCTCGGAGAGATATTTGCACGTCCAAGTTCATAGCAGCATTATTCACAATAGCCAAGATGTAGAAGCAACCTAAATGTCCATCGATAGATGACTGGATAAATAAAATATGGTGTATACATACAATGGAATATTAGTCAACCTCAAAAAGGAAGGAAATTTTGTCACATGCTACAACATGGATGAACCTTGAGGACATTACGCTAAGCGAAATAAGCCAATCATGAAAAACAAATACTGCATGATTCCACTTATATGAAGTATCTAGAGTAATCAAATTTATAGAGATAGAAAGTAGAATGGTGGTTACCAGGGGCTGGAGGGAGAGAGAAAAGACGAGTTGTTTTTTAATGGGTATAAAGCTTCAGTTTTGTAACATGAAAAAATCATGGAGCGCTATCTCACAAAACTATATTTAACACTATTGAACTGGTTAAGATGGTAAATTTTATGTTATGTGTTTCTTACCATAATAAAAAAAGAAAAAATATGTACTTTGAAAAAATATAACTGAAGGTTCATGTCAAATCCAGAGACCTCTAGAATAAGAGTACCTCATTAGCATTTTAGAATACATCAACGAAGACATTTCCATATCAATGTTTTTTCTTGCCTTGTATTTACTCTGCAACTGGGGTATGACTTTGGTTTCCAGTTGAAGTGAGTCCACTTTCCCCCAGTGTTGTCCAGAATGCGATCCTTAAGCCGTCATCTGCCCGTACTGATAAAAATCCATCTATTCCCACTCTCTTGCGAACCCCTTATAAGAATTCTATGGTATTTTCAGCGTTCACCCTGAAATTCTCTGCCTCTCTTTGTGGGAGTCAGAACACACAGCACCCTCTTGACCCTGGAGAACACTACAATCACCACCAATTGACCACTAGACTAGGAGAGCATTGCAGCTGATGGGACCTCTCGTCTCCACTACAGCTGCCAAAGAAGGGGTGGAGACTAAGAAACTGTACAATATGAGAAAGAATAAATCCAGTGGCCAGGTCTCTTTGGCCACTACACGGCCAGTTTACCAGGCTAAGTATGTCCCCGGGAGGGCTGCATTGTGGCAAGTTCATTGGTGCCCCACTCTTCAGGCTTAAGAACTCCAGTTCTGATTCAAGGCTGCAGCCAGCCCACCGTTCCAGTCTTGCCCACCGCCGCATAGTAACTGCATTGCAGGATCTTTGTTGCCATTTCCTACCTCTAGTGTTTGCTCTGTGTCGCCTAGGTCCGCTTCAACAGATTTGATCTCTGAACCTCAGGGAGAAAGCTTGGTGTTGACAGTGCCTTCCCTTCCAGAAGGCCCTTGGCCTTCTCATGCTAATTTCCCCATCCATATGCCAGCAGCCTTCAAACTCTGTATATGAGTTTACTGAAAAGGAAATAAGAAGGAAAATTTACCAGGTACCAAATTACAACGCTTCTCTCTTCTTTTAGTGGAAGAGGTAGGAAAGAGGTAGGATAGGGTAGAAATATCAAGGTAGGAAGATTTGCAGAATATTTTTCTCCACAGTTTTTCCCCAGCCAGTGGGTTTACCACCTCTGAAAGGCCCAATGACATTCCTTCAGTACTCCAATCTTTCTCACTCCTATGTTTCTCTTTGAATCTCCAATTCTGTCTTCGAAGATATCCTGTAAGTGTTCCTTGAGTCGAATTGTAAGTGAAGTTGGAGAGACAAGGTTATTTCAAACTTCCTTGGCTTTGGATCAATAGTCAATGTGTTTTAACAAGGCACAATTATCCTTAAAGGCAGTGGAAGGTGGGTTCATTCCCATCTTTGGCAGTGAGGAGTCACTCTAAGCCTTAAAGGCCATCACCACTACCACCCCCAGAATTCCTTGCAAGGGCCTTTGTAGGGAATATGCTGCATTTTGGAGAAGATGTAGCCACATGCAGGAAAGGTGTGTGTATTGTGGGTGGGGTCATGAAGATGCAAGAGGCTGTGAACCAGGTTAGGGATGGGTAGTCTCCAGGCATACAAGAACCAGTTTTGAGTTTTCCACAGGGCAGTTTAAAGTCATCTTGACACTGCCTGATACCTTAGACCTTCCTGGAAAACAATGGACATTTTCCCAGAAAATAGCTTACAGGCTAATGCATCTCTACAGGTTTTAAAGTTACAGTCTAGATTTGAAAATGTATCCAAGATATGATGTTATGACACTGTGGTATGTGACATGATGGTGACACTGTCTTACAACCAAAAACATTTATCAGATGCCTTCTACATGCTAAGAATCATCTTAAATGTTAACAACCTTGATCATTTAAAGCACACACTATCTTGTGAGATATATAAAATTATCTCCATTTTGTGAATGAGGGAACCGCAAGTCAGAGAAGCTTTCCCAAATTCAAATTCACATTCAGCAAAAGGTATGTATTTCAAACCCAGATCTGTCAAGCCTGTGTATGCCCACGATATCATGACACCGTAGCACCTAAAACTTCCTGCTTTCTCTCTTCATCCCTGTTAAAGAAAAAATTATTCAGACACTCGTTAAAGATGGTAAAGAAGACTGTTCAAGAAGGAGACTACTGCAGTAGGGATTTTGCAGTAGGAGAGAGAGAATGGACGCAACTCCAAATACAATAAGAACAAGTGGGGATTTACAGCCAAGGAGCAGCATGGAGTCAGTAGGTGGAAAATTACTAAGAGGAAACATCATGGCAAGCGGGATTTTTGCTAGACCGGAAGACTTAACAGGATTCTTGCTGAAGGCAGGCCGGGTGATAAGAGATATCAAGAGTGGGGATTGAGAAATTTGATCAGATATCAAGGGTGATCATATACTAAGAATGGGGGTTTTGACTAAACTGACTCAGCAGGATTCTTGTTAAAACTGGACTAAGCATGTCAAAGACTGAGTCTAATGTCGAGGCCGAGGCGAAAAGACGACTCAAAGGAACCTGTCTCAAGTTTGGTCAAGGAAAGAGTCTTCATCGCCACTTGGGATGGAGGTGGTAGCAGCCATTGTGGGTAGAGAAAAATGGATGACAGGTGTGTGTCTAGACATGGACAAGGAAATGGGCAAAAAATGGCCAGACCAGTGAATAGCTGAGCAATGATGGAGAAGCGAGAAAGGATCTATCCCCACACATGTCCAGATATGGCACAGCCCAAAAAAGCTGGAGAAGATTTGCTTGCTCTAAGATATGAGATTTGAGGAGTTTTGTCTTCTGTGGTATTGTATGTTAGAGTAGCAATTATCTCCCCTCTCCGCCTATATAGTGCAGTGCTCGTTAGTCCGGCAGATTTGAACAATGAGCTCAGGGTCAAAAACTAATTCCTTCCTGGGTGATTCAATTGGGTGAACATGTGGTGTAGCAGACTTCATTGTTGTCATCAGTTCTTCACCCTCCTCCCACATCATACTCTTTGTCTTGAGGCTTTGTAATTCTTCTCACTAGAAGCACAGGATATTTTCCCACCCCATTAATATTGGATTTGGCCACATGGCATGCTTTGGCCGACAGGATGGTTAGCAAATGTGATGCAAGCAAAGGTTTAAAATGTGTCTTTGCATTTGGGCTTGTTCTCTTGTGTTTCTGCCACTGTTGTAAGCAGGACATGTCCCAGGTAGCCTGCTAGTTCAAAGTGGATGACAGAGGCTTGGAATAGACCTAGACTCATCTGCATCTTAGAACCAAGCCTGGTCAAGGCTAGCCTGGAAAAGCCAAGCACCAGATGCATGAGGAAGAACAAATAAGTGTTTTAACACAATGAGTGAGCTTGGGGGTGATTTATCACACATGATATTGTGGGAATAGCTGACTGATACATGAGGATATATAGGGATAAGCAGCATCTGATAATACGTATGTAAGGGGGTGTATGCGTGCATGTGTGTGTGTATGAGTGAGTGCACCCCGAAGGAGGTTTCGGCATGCAGCCTTCACCGTGATGAGATGCAATACTTCTTCCAGATTATCGTCTTCATAACTGAAAATCATGCATTTACATACATTCCAATACTAAGGGAATTCATTTTAAAACAACACTAAACTGTAGGATAGCTGTTTCTATAATGCTTATAACTGGAACGCTGTGACCGAGAAACTTCTAGCTGCTTCCCTTCTCAATGGGTGACATCTAAGAACCCGATTTCCTCCTGGATATTCATGTGTAACTGGAAGCTTCCGTGACATAGAAACAGCTGTGGTGGGTACAAAAAGGACTGCATATGGGGTCAGACCAGTGGTATGCAAGTAGACTTGTACCAGCTCGTAAGATTCAATTGACAAATTTCCAGGAATTTGGCAAGCCAGTTTTTAAACTGGCTTTATTTAAAATTAAGTTGTGTAAAGTTACACTTGCACTAGACCTCAACCTGCAGCTCAACCCTGCTCTTAGTACCCAGGGCCCATCTTGGGGGTGGCCATGGCAGCATGTCACCTGATGGTGGGTACATCCCAGTGTTGATTCCTGGACTTCTCCTTGGGCCTGGGCCCTGCCTGGTCAAGGCTCACTCCCCACATCAAAGCCCAGCTCCTGTCATGGGGAGTCTTCTTTGGTCCTGTTCTATTTCTGTTCTGGAGACCTAATTGGGGATGTAATCCTGAGGTCCTCCTTTGTCTGGGGACTTGCTTTGTTCTTGAAAATCTTTCTCCCATATTTTCATATCTTCTCCAAGATCCCAGCAAGTGGCGAGAGCGTTCAGCCACTCCAAAGACCTGGATGTTGACTGCCCGCCCTGACCCTAACACTAACCGTAACTCCTAACCCTATTCTCTAACCTCTAACCCTGAACCTAACTTCAACTCCTAACAGCTAACCCTAATCCAAACCTCTAATATTAATTCAAAATCCTGACTGACAAATGGTTACCCAAACCCCTAACCCTCATTCAAACACTAAACTCTACTCCCACCTCTATCCCTAACCCTCTAACTCCAACTCTAAATGCTGTGACTCCTGTAACCTAACCTTAGCCCCACAGCTCTGCTTTAAAACCTGATCCTTTCTCCAGGATACTACACTCGCCTGCCACGACTCTTTCCCCATGCTCTTTCCCAGGGTCAGCAGCTTTTCTAGAGGAGGACTTGCTATTTCCCAGAATCCTTTAGGTTGGGCTAGGCCAACCAGCTGGAAACTCTAGCCTACACTTGGAGGTTCCTCCAAGTAACTGAGTCATTTGGGCCTGACTTTCCAATCCCAGCATCTCTCTTCCTGCCCCATCCTGCTCTAGGAATACGTCACTCCCCAGCCCAATCCTGAGACAGGATGTCAACTTTCAGTAACCTGGGAAATTAATTTAGGGGGAAGAACTCTTCCTTCATAATGTTCACTAAATTAGGCAGCTCAAATTCTGGAGCCAGCCTGCTCAGCCACTTAACTCCTGATGTACCCTAGCAAGTTATTTAACTTCTCGGTGCCTCAATTGCTTCTTCTAGAAAATGGGTTTAATAATAGTACCTCTCTCATGGGGTGACTGGGAGGATTAAATGAATTAATATATAAAAGCACTCAGAACACTACCTGGCACCATAGCAACCACCAAATAAGTGTTTGCTTTTAGTATGAGTACTGCAAAAAGAAGTAAACATTTTATTTTTCAGGCTCCCACTTGCTTTTATGAAGGGGCAAAAAAATTAACCATGCTTATTTTAGAAATTTTACGAAGAACACGAAAGTATAAAACAGAAGGAAAAGAGCCCACATCCAGCCAGTTACTTACATTTCGAAGACAAAGGATAATTTGACTTTGCTAACAGTCTGCATTTTAGCGGATTTTTCAATTGCTGCAGCCCCGCCCAGCCATGCAGAATCGTACTTTGACTTTATTTTGCTCTTGGCACTCAACTATAATTCTACGCATAACATGGGGTCCCCATACGTTTGCCTTTCCCACTAGGTTGGAAGCTCCTGGAGGAGAGGAGCAGTGTCTCTTAATCTCTTCATTCCCCCAAAGCACCCATCACAGTGCAGGGCCAGGGAAGATGCCCTGTCAATGACAATGTACCTGATTTCCCAAAGCTGTACCACTTTGGAATTCTGTTTCATGTCTCTTTGCTCAGAAATGCAGGTTTCTAGCAGAGCTATCTTTGAAATAAAATGTAAGGAGAAAAGAATCTCCCATTTTGAATTTGGTGGGGTTCTGCACTATCTCTTCTCATAAATCTTTAAAAGGTCACTTTTCTCTATTGGATGATCTCAAACATTTTTTTCCCATGAGGTCTGTGGCTCGTTAAAGTGGTGATTTTCCACTTGTAGGTACAAAAATGAAAAGAGGGCTAGCCAAAGCCATGACCAAAAGAAACATGGCATCTGTTCTGAGCTTATTATTTCTGCTAGCTGCCTGCCAAAGACCACAAACCAGTGCGTGTGTGTATGTGGCGGGCGTCTTTTCTCAACACAGATAACTGTACTCTAATCAACATTGGTCTCTCTCTCTTAGGTAAGTTTAGCAATAAAAAGTGCCCCAAGCCATAAAATGAGACACAGAAACATGAGGCTTACTGTCGCACGAACATGGGTTTTTAAGAAACTGTTTTTAGAGAAAAATTTGGAAGGAGCAACAGAGAAAATGGAGCAGACATGTTCACAGCAGAGAGAGCTGATCTAACCGAGCTTTTCTCTTCCCAGAAAGGCCTTTTGCGATGTTTCCATGCAAACTGAATATTCTTACTGGAAATCAAGTAAGGGATGGATGCAATAGAAGAATGAATGTGCATGTTTACAATCCAAAAGAAGAACAGACTCTTCCTTCAAACTATGAGCAGCTTCTAAATCACACAGAGCATCAGCAGAGGCAGAAAATATATGTATGCGGACAAAAGAAATGCTTATGTATAATATAAATCTATGCATCTGCCTCCAAAAGCTGACAATTAAGAAACAGAAGAAAGTAATCAAGGCTAGGCAAGGGCCAGGGATGTCTCGTCATTGGTGTTTTTCCTCCCTCATAATAGGTTATCTTCCCTCTTCCGTAGCATTTTACCAGGCTATGTTTAGAAGAGACCTCAGAGCTGAGAAATCGACTCAGAAAGCAAGACTTTCCCAAGACTGTCATCTAGTGGTGCTTCTGAGTATAACAGCATGGCTTCCTCTTGATGCAGACGCAGCTGGAAGAGGCAAACAACTTGGCCTCAGTTGAATCTTTGGAATTTGGCATTGGATCCTGTCGAACACACAGGTGTTGGGAGAAAGTGCTGCTATAAGGTGGAAATCATACCTTAGGAAACAGAAAGTCTTGGGTCAGCTTGAACACGCATTTGGTTTCATGAATTAGCACACCCCGTCCATTTTTTTTTAAATCAAACCATTAAAACGTTTTTAAAAGACCCCTGGGGATAGATTTGTGAAAATGCAACTTCTGGGGAAAGGACTTAGAATTGCTACGTTTTAGAGACAGAAGAATCCCTTTCTGTAGCTGTGGGCTTCTTAACCTGGGGACTATGATCCTGCATTAGTGAACTCCTTGAAATTAAATGTGAAAAGTGGTATATTAGCACATTTTAATATAGAGACAATCCATAGTTTTTATTAGATTCTCAAAGGAGTCCAAGGCCTAATAAAAGCTAAGAACTAATGTTTGAGATCCTAACCTAACCTCATATCCCTTAAGAAAATTCTGTCTACAACGGCCTTGACAAATTCAGTTTCTTTCAGTTTAGTCTTTACTGCTGTGGAGACGTCATTACTTTGAGGCAGCTGGTCAATGGTAATTGCTTCTAAGCATTTGGAAATTTCAATATTGAATTGGACTGGCTTCCTCAGAATGTCAACCCATGGGGCATAGTGCTGCTCTCTGCCCCAGCACAGCATAGTCTAGTCCTTTTTCCACATGGCGTCCCTTCACGCAGGTGATGCTAACTTGGATGTCCTGCTTTCAGGCCTCTCCTTTCCCTGGCCAAACCCACCCAGTACCTACAGCTTTCATTTGCCATAATTTTCAGATCCTCCATTTCTCAGGTACCCTCTCCCTTTTTTTTGAGACAGCGCTTCTTTGAAAACTTGACATACAAAATTGAACGTACTACCCGTCATGACAACCCCTTCCACCTACGGATAGCCTGACTTGAACTTGTTCAAAACACCCAGGGACTCCTTTCTATTTCTGCATCTACCACCAGTTTTATCAAGAGTCTTTCCTCTTTCCAGTTTAAAGAGCACACGCCTTAGTAAATAACAATGAAAAGAGGGAGACAAATGAGGAACACATGTTTCTTCTCCCTGCCATTTCTCTAAATCACTTCACTTGCCCCAAGCAGACCTAGGCTTTATTTTATTTCTGGTTCAAATATAGCGTAAAAGCCTTTTCATTGCCATCATTAGTATCATTCTCAAACCTGAGCTTATTCTAGCCGTTTGATTTCCGTTCTGAGAAATATATGTCAGGCTTTGCATATATCCTTAACGATGCTAGGTTTCCGGTTTTGTACATGGCCCTTTAAAATCAAAGCTGTCGAAGAGCCCTCTCGGTAGCCTCCATGGTTTCCTTAGATCTGCCCCCATTTCCCTCCTTCTCCAACTTCCTTTGTAGTTATATATCATGAACAGTTTTTAGCAACCATTTCCTTTTGCTCACTTCTACCTTTTGGACTCTGGCCATGAGCTCATGTCCGTATTTTTTGTACATTTTTAGAATTCTTTCCTAAACTCTGGGGACATGCCTGGGGATCCCTTTCTTGACTAGGTTAAATTGTCCTGGTCGTTTTTTTCCTGTCTCCCATCACCCACCCCTGTCACCTCATTGATGATCATTAGGATTGGAGTATCAGTTCTCCTCACGCCTTCATCAGCACTGTGAGGTATGGCAAGTAAACAAAAGAGACAATGACAAACAATCAAAGCCAGAGATGAAACTGTGAAGAAATGGATAGAAAAGGCAGTTCAAGAAGGCACACTAGATTTGCTGGCTGCATCTCGCAGCTCTCCTCTTGGGCAGTGGGGGTGGGGGTAGATTTTCAGAGATCCAGATATGGCTCCAAGACCAAAAATAGAGCGAACAGAAAATGTATGAGACAAGGGAGGGTGGTGAAAGCTCTTGCCTCCTTCTTATCTTGGGGACACTAATTCCTAAGCACCAGCAGCACAAGACTTCTGGAACCTCGTGAACTGGAGGACCTAGACCTCTTACGATCCCTTACCTGGGATTGTCCCGGAAATCTAGCCAGGCCGAGCAGGCTATCTGAAGGCATCAGAACCTGCAGTGGAGGAATTGAGGACTGAGCTGCAGACAAGCAGACCCACCTAACGCACACCCCTGCAAGCAGCAGGCAATTCAGTTGAGGGACTGTCCTTGTTTGTGAGATAAACAAGTCCCACCCACCCTGGCTGGGACTGCACGTGTCCTGCCCATGTCCACTCAGCACTCACCAGTCCCACGCATGCTGGCAGCTTTTTATTGCCAGCGTCTGCAACTCTGCCTCGGCTTTCTCTAGCTGCTCACCACAAATCACCCTCTGGTGCTCACCACAAATCCAGGGTAGGCCAGAAGTTCTGGGAGAGTGGCCCTCGACCACCGATGAAAGGGATTTGACTGCAAAATACTCAGCTTCTCGCCGCCAAGTGGGAGTGCCTCCTTAAGAAACCACTTGCACCTGAATCCTCATCCTAGGATCTACTTTGGGGGGGACATTTATCTACAAACCTATTTTACATATTTTTTTCCTGACATTTGCTATGTGAGTGAACTCGAAATAGCTAATAACACCATAAATAACAATTCTGCTCAGTATCAGACAGTTCATGAGCAGTTTCAGTTACATTTAAAGAAGGTGCCTGTGCAGATATAGGTCATGAAAGCTAATGTCCTCTACTCTGCCATTGCTTCCCCCCTTCAATAATGGCTAAGACTTAATTAGCACTGACTATTCCAGGCCTTGTTCTGAGCACTTCGCGTACATTATGCCATTTAATCCTCATAGCAACCCTTTGATGTGGGCACTTTTATCATTTCCATTTTACGATGAAGAGACTGAGCACATAGATAGCAAGTGACTTGCCCAAGGTCACACAATCAATAAATGTCAGAGCCAGCAATCAATCTAGGCAATCTGGTTCTAAAATCTGTGGCTGATCTGGATCTCCTCTTCTCTGATCCATGTTGTATTTATTTGTTTGGCCTAACTTTGACATTCTGGCTTGACTTGCTCCCTGCATGCTTTATGTGGATAGATCTTGTCTCAGTGCCGAAGGAGGTAAGTCACTTGAGAGTGGGACCGACACATCATGCACCTGTAGCTTCTCCCTAGGCCAAGGCATGCCCCCTATATACTTGTATATTGATGGATTGTGTTCTTCACCCATTTCCTCCTGCATGGTCCTTGCTCATCTTTCTTCAACCTCTTCCTTTGGCTACAGGCCCAGGCTCTCTCCTCTTCCGCCTGGTCCATCACCATCACATGCCATGACCGGTGAGTTGTCTAAATCTTAAATACATTGCAATCGAGTTGTGTGTATACTAGCCTAACTTCCTGAATATTAGTAATATTTGTAAAACCCAAGCCTATATAAATCCCCTAGTTCTCTGCCCCAAATCAAGTTATATTTTACATACTTCACCGTGTGGTCTAATTTGGTAGCCTCTAGCCACATGTGACATTTAAATACATATTAATTTAATTTACTTTAAAATTCAGTTCTTCAGTCCCACCAGCCACATTTAAAGTGCTCAGATTGTGGCTACCGGAATGGAACAGCACAGATACAGGACGTTTGCATCATTGCAGGAAGTCCTATGGGACAGCGAGCACTACTTCAGGAGCTAGCATAGCCGATTTTTCTCTTAAAGACTAAATAAAATGATTTCTCTTTTGCCAGTTTCTACAGACTCCTACACATTGCTACTAAAATGTGCCTGCCCTAATTTACAGGGATGCTAATATCCTGTCTGGGATGTGGGCTGGCAAATGGGGGCGAAGGTAACCTTTACCCCAAATCCCTTGGGTCCCAGAGAATGTTGGCGGCACCTGGAATTCTGTGGGCTGTGGCCTTGCTTTTCCATTTGGGGAAACTTTCTCATGCTTCAAGCATATTCAAGCACATCTCATCTTGTTTGGCAGCAGCCCCCCTACCCTGAGTCCCCAGTCCTTGGAGGACATGGAATGTGAAGGGTTTTACCACAAAGCTACGTAGTACACTTTCCCCCCTTCTCAATGTGGAAATCTCTGGTTAAAAACAAAATGGGGGCCATGAGCCTTCTCTGTGTCTGTCTCCAGGGCTACAGAGGGATCCAGACTTTTTTTTGTTTTTTTTCAGATTTTAAATGCATTTTCTTATAACTAACACAGCTAATATTTTTTAATCATTCGGGTGCTTTCTGCCTTTAGGGAGCAAACTCAACAGTAGCAGTTTTGTCAACCCCTCTCTCAAAATCAATTAAACTCCTTAACACTTGAGTAGTCAGTTCTTACCAGTACACCATCTCTATCTGCTCCTCAAAAGAACTTGCTTATGTTGATCACGTCTACTGAAGAGACCTCTTAAACAGTCCAGGGGAGTTAGTAAAAAGTCTCCTGCCAGATGCAAACCGGCCTATTAAAAGAGATTTGTTCAGGGCCCCAGGACCCCAAGAGCGGTCCCTAAGGGCACTACGCAGCTCTCTAAGGAGAATCATGAGCCAGGGAGCTTTCGTACTCAAGTTTCGTCTTCCTTTTCAAGTTTCGTTATTTCTTTGTGTCATCCCTACACCTTAGGCAAATGTTTGTTAAATATTACGAGTTTGTCTTTGGGGAATTAAATGAGGGGCTGGCATCCACCGCTGGGAGAAAAGCTGTAGAGCAAAACCCACCAATCACAAAGTTCTGCAGACACAGCATAGCTGAGGTGACAGCCCTGACCAGGATGAATCTGTGTGCTTCCATAAGCCTTCAGCAGGGGTCTTTCAGAAATATTTAGAAGGGGGAATCCAGGAGGACGGAAATTGTGATAGCATGGAGGGTGGACAGCGTGTCAGACAGGTCCCTGCAAGAAACAGATGACACGCTCAAAAATGGAATTAGAACTATGTAATAAAGAGCTATGTGCGTCATGAGGGCAGGGTTAAAGGAAATCAACAAGGAATTGTGAGACAGCAAAAGAAGCGGCCTCACACCGAGGCCCGAAGGGACAAGGGGAGGGGACACTCATGAAAACTGGTGGAAGCTGTAACTCTGGGAAAGGCTGCCTGGTGGTAGCTGTGGCCGCTGCTAGAGGAAAACAGCTGCTGTACAACCCAGCCTGGCAGGGAGCGGGCTGGGGGAAGAAATACCCCAACCTCTTTCTCTTCCTGTCTCCAATCTCTTACCAGTGTCCACATTGGCTGGACCCAACCAGAAGCAGCCACCCTCTAGATGGGATCTGGAGGGACAAATGGGGAATCTCCAGCTCAGGAGCTCAAACTATTTTGCAAGCAATTATCTGGAGACCTTGAAGACATCTGGGTTACACAGACACACGCCAGAACTATTGTCTGTAGCTTGTCTTTGTCCAGCACCTCTCTCCGCCTTCCTTCCTCTGGTAGCAGAAGCCCCTTTGTCATGTAGAACTGCCTTTCTCCCACTTTGCGTGGTCTTCCATTCGCCTTGACAACAAAGGTTGCATGTCATCAGTGTCTGGCCAATCATAACGCCCTATTCTCACCAGCTGCTGGAAGTGGGAGCATGAAAGTAGAGCCAAATGGGATTCTTCTCTGACATTTTATCCTTTTCTTCTGTCCTTTCTTGCTTCCTTCCTATCATCGGTTTGTCCATCTATCTGTAGATAATAAAAGAGACAAGTTCTCTTTTCTCTGGGTCAATTAAGCTGGGATGACGTGGGCTTTGCCCTCTCCCTCGACTATATGGAAGCATATCTAGGCAATAAAGAGACCAACACAGAGAAATGCAAAGCTCAGAGGGGAGAGACTGTCAGAGAGCCCTTATGTTATTTGACTTCTTAGAGGCCCTGAGACAAGCTCTACCTTTGGACATGCTGGTTTCCTGAACCAAGTAATCCCTCGTTTTGCTTAAGCTGGCTTGAATTAGCTTTCTATTAGTTGCATTAGAAATGGTGTAGCACGAAAGCCCTAACAGAAAACACACAGCAAACTACTCTACCCTCTCCTGGACCTGCATCCACAGAAATCTGTAATCTCATCAACGGCCATGGAAATGCCAAATCGTTGTGCTATTTTAGTATGGCATATAAGAAGCAACTTTAAGTTTAAAAAAATGAATTTAGATCAGTATACTATTAAAGGTTATCTTATAATTTCCATTTTAATATATTCTTTAATAATATTCATAATATATAGAAACAAAGTTTGACTCTTCCCCATTTAACAAGTGATGCATGCTGCTTAATTTATTTTAAATTAAATATGCAAGAAAGAGCATGGTTTATCTACAAATTCAAAATGACATATTAATATTGTGTTTGGGGGCCAAACGTGTATTAATATGTAGATTGAAATTTAACCATGTGTTACAACCCTCCAAACTGCTTCCATGACCTGATATTTGGAATTCTTGAATTTTGCACTTTAAAAAAATCAATTACTTTATTATTATAATTTTCATGTTTTGTGTCTAAAAGAGGAGACAGAGCACTTTCTGGCTGCTATTTGCAAGTACTTCTCCAGAAATAACACACTGTGGGTTTGGATAATTTTATTCCCAATAAAGGAAAAGCCAAATTGGATAAAATTTCCTCCTTTTAACTTTTGTTTTGAAGAACTAGAGATATTCTGATGTATTAACAAATGATAATATGAACATACCTTACTGAGGTGGGAATTCAGAATTATCATGTTTATGTCCCTCATTAGCTCATTGTATTTTTTACCATCCTAATCATTTTTAAGTGTATAGTTCAGTAGCTCATTCTACTCACTAAATCAGTATTCTTCATGCCTTCTCTCTTTAACCAATAATCCTTTGTGTTAAACAATCGAATAAAAATAATTGAAAACCGGAAAATGGCGAAAACAACCACCGTAGCAGGTGAAGTAGTCAGCTGGGTTATAAAACAGTCCAACAGAACTTTCTCTGTTGATGGGAACGTTCTATAATCTGCACTAATCGGCACTGTCCAATACGGTAGCCACCAGCCACATGTAGTACCTGACAATATGGCTAATGCAATTGAGAAATTGCATTTTACATTTTATTTTATTTTACTTATTTAATTTTAATTTAAATGTCAATAGCCACATGTAGGATATAGTTACACTAAAAAAAATTATTCGTTTACTTGAAATTCAAATTTAATTGGGTATCCATATTTTTATTTACTAAATCTGGCAACCTCGTTACAGATTCTCAGTAACCTTGACCTTGACTCCTTCGATGAAAATCTTTAGTGAAAGTTTCTCTACCCATTGCCAGAGGAAGCAGATTTGACCAGAAAGAGCGCCTGGCTGGTGTTCTTTTTTAAAGATCATTTTTCAGAACAATAATAGCTGAGAAAATCAATATAACTGATAACTAAAAAGGCAAACTTGTACTATCATTCATATAGTCATACTTATTTCTATGCAATGAAATCCATCCTCCACAGACAGGTTACAGTGGAAAATGAGAGGCAGTCCAGACAGCCCAATTTAGTCAAGGGTAATTCTAGGCTTGGAGCATGGTCCTAGGTACTAGAACTGTAGCAGGGAGAAATGGTATCTGTGGGCCATGCTACAGATGGTAAAGCAAAACTTCTCTCTGTAATTTCTTAATCCCTTAATCACCTCAATGAGTGACTGTGGAAATTGAAAAAAAAAAGACCCACATTCTTTCCTTATGATTATCCTTATGCTTTGCTTCAAAAACAAACCAAAAAAAAAAAAGTACAGCAACTAGAATATTGCCAGTTCTCAGAAAGACTTGATAACATTTTCCTAACAACCCTGTGTTTTCAAGATGTGATCAGACAGAGGTGGTTTTGTTCCCCCATTCACTCTAGCTTTCACGCTTTGCCATAACTACCTCCTCTTTGGCTTTGATAGGAAACCAGTTCTTGATGCCTCCAAGCTCATCCTTAATATAATAAAGTATTATCGTACTGTTATTTTTTAAATATTTGATAACATCATTTTTAACTAGAGGAAGGGATTTTTGAGATTGGCACTCTGTTTCCAGAAATAGCAAAGAAAGCATACATACATGGTATTTTTATGAAGAAAATGGCTTTTCAGAAGGCAGATTGATTCTTACAAAACCCAGTCCCTCCTGTTTCCAAGAATGCCCAGGTCAAAGATAAGGATTGTAGTTTTTCGTTTTCAAAAGGTTTTAATGTAACAAACATAGCCACCAGGTTTAAAAATGAATCGTAATAACATTGTGTCTAGACCATCACCTTTGATACTTTCCTATTTTCTCTATTGCTTAAAATACTCACATGGCTATATATATTTAGCTTTGGAGATCTGGCGACTTGGGAACCAAAGGGTCTCTAGCGAGAGACTATTAGGTGATGCAATTGCTCTCCCCACCCCATCCCACCCCTGAAGGCTCCTGCTCTGTCTTTTCTACCCATTTCACTAAGAAAAGGTATTGAGTCTGGGAGACAATTGGCATTCTGCCCAGGTAACTCAATTTTTTGAAGGGGCTCCTCTAAGAATAGCTCAGGTTTAAATTTAGATATAAGGCGCTCACCCTGGAGAGCTGTCATGTGATTAGCATACAGACTGTGACTCTCAGGGTGGGTGGTCCCTGGCCGAGCAGCAGAAGCAGCATCTAAGAACTTTTTAGAAACATTAATCCTCAGGCCTGACCCATGCAAACCTAACTGGATGGCTTTTATTACCGGATTATTCTATGCATTTTTTTTTTAACCTTTCATGCTTCTCTTTCTTTCTTCAAAAGCTAGAGCATCCTTCTCACTAGCATATATTCAGACCTTTCCCCATAGGGTAGAGCAGTGGTTCTCAAAGAGTGGTCCTAGATACCAGAAGCATCAGCCTCACCTGGGAACTTGTTAGAGCGGCACATTCTCAGTGCCACCCCCCACCCCTATCCACCCCCGCCCCATCAGACCTACTGAATCAAAAACTCAGAGGGTGGAGCTCAGCCATCTGTGTTTTAACAAGGCCCCCTGTGATTCTGATGCTCACTAAAGTATAAGAAACCATGAGATAAGAATATTATTCCCTGCTATTGAGCCTATTTTGTGACTCGTAGGCCTGCCTCAAAAGCCCTGTGATTTTATTCTCATGGGATTTTATTCCTTCGTCAGTCTGACTTATCCTCAAAAAAGTATTAAAACAGGTAAATGCCACTCACAGTACCGCTCTGTGGGTATAAATCTGTTTCTCAATAGGGTTCATTTGAGGGAGAGTGTCACAACCGACTGTGTGGGATCTGTGTGGATGGGAAGGCAAGCAGGAAGAGGCATGGATTTGAAAATGCCTCCTTCCCCCTTGGCACAGGTAGATGAGTTAGTGTTGTTGTTGTTGTTGTTATTGTTGTTGTTGTTTTTAAGTTGGTAGAGCAGTTTACCAAGATTTGGATCTACTGGAACATAAAAGCCCATTTTTACAGTTCACCTACGATAGCCTATCACTGGAGAGAAATTTAAACTCTCAATCTTTAACTTGAAAGGTTAATGCTAATTTAACTTCTCAATCAATTTATACTATAGATATGAATCTAGAGGTATATTTCAAGTAGACGGATATGAAAGTAAAGTTTAACCCACAAGCTCTCCCCATTCCAATTCCTCCTTCACGTTCCTGCCAGATAAATTGTGCTAAACCCCAGCTCCAATCAGAGCATTTCCCTCCAACAGTGGCTCCCCGGTATTTACGAAATTAACTTCATATTTCTCACCTGGCATTCAAGACAAACTGTAGAGACTGGATGGAACCATATAAAATTGCCATTTTAATTGGGCAAAAGCAATTTCATATGGTTCAACTTAATATTATCTACCCCACATTTAATTTGTTAAACTTCTCTATATCCTTTTTCTTTTCCATATTATAAGATTTAACCCCTTGGAATTTTAATGCTTAATCTTAAAACGGCCAGGGCCCAACTGCTTGTGAAAAATCTCAGGAAGATAAAGAAAAATGTTTCTTCTTCCCCTATAGGTACAGAGAAACAGAAACTATTGTGAAACACAAAGCCAGTTCCATGTCATAAAATTAGAATTGGGAACATTTATTCAAGTATCTATCACACTCTCTTGGACAGTGTGAAGGTTTGAGAGAAAGGCCATGATCCTGTTTTGTTTTGTTACTATAAAACTGCCTTTGGAAATGTTATTTGTAAAGAAATCTATCTCTTCAGATACCTAGATACAAGAGATTGTTGCTATGTCCTCTAAAATGGAACCTATAACACCTAAAGATCCGTAGCTCTGATTGGGCATCTTATTGAATAATGTGTTGCTCTGGTAATAATAACACTTAAATGTCAATTCTGTTTCTCGTAAATTAACAAATATTTCTGTCAGATTTCTTTGTTAAGTGGAAAAAGAGCTTTGGAACTTCTTTCTCTCTCTTTAGACACAAAAATGTAATAAAGCCCCTTGTGACTCTGTTGGATTCCTTATTCGAACAGCGGAGTCTTGTTTCATTGAAATTACCAAGAAGGTCCATGATATGGGACCAATCTGTCATTTCATCCTTATCTTTCATTTCTTCTCCACACGCACACCATGCCATATAGATAACTCCTCTTCTGCGTACAGCATCCTCCACCGGTCCTTTGCTAGTCCTGTTCCTCAGCTTAGAACACCCTCTTCCCACATCCATGTCGACCTATTGAAATCCAAGCCAAGATCCACCCAAAGGTCGTCTCCTTTGTGAAGCTGTCCCCAATTCCATCCAATAAGATTTATCTTTAATGGTATTTGCCATACTCTCCTTGATTTATAGACATTTGTGTATTTCCCTTATCTCTCTGAGTAGACAATTTTTTTCCAGTTTTATTGAGATATATTGACATATAACAGTGTATTAGTTTTAGGTGTACAACATTCGATATGTGTGCGTATTGCTAAATCATTACCACAGTAAGTTTAGTTAACATCTATCACCTCACATAGCTACGAATTTTCTTCTCTGAGTAGAGTTTAATGCCACCGAGGACAGAGAATGTGCCTAACTCTTCCTCCAGGGACCTAGCAAAAGGCTTTGCATGTAAGTAAGCACACTCTCAATAATTAAAAGGCAACATTGAAGAAGTCTCCCACAACCAGTATTAAGGGACATCTTGATCTAGTTGACCCCTAAAACCAACCCATTTTTTGTCCTTACTGTGGGAAGTCAACTCCTCTGCATACCTTAAAGATTCTAGGACCTGATTCACTGTCACTCTCTCCAACACTATGCCCGTGAGAATTAGAATTCTTGATGATTTCAGTATCCATGTAGATGATCCTTCCAACAAACAGCCTGGCCCCTCAGCTTTTCGACATCCTCTCTTCCAATGATTGTATACACCACCTACCACACAATCTGGTTTTACCCTAAACCTTATCATTACCAATAACCATGGGCCGCCATAATCTCAACTTCAAACACTCTGCTTTCCAAACGATGCAAAAAAAAATTTTTTTTTCAAAATAACCTTGGTTTCTCAGAGTGTGAAGCTGCATAGCCCCAGATAACACTTCTTGAAATCATCCGCTTCTTTCTCCACCTCTTCCAGTGAAAGCCCCAACACTTTTGTTCAGGAGCCCCGTGGATCCCAAGAGTAAGCCTGCTGGGTGGGGGCGGGGCACGAGGGGATTTGTTTTGGAGATATATTTGCATAACACTACGCAATTCGGAGAGAAAAACACTTTTCTATGTCAAAGAATGCCTCCCTAACGATTGGGGGGCGGTGAGGAATTTCCCAGCTGCTCCCCACACTCCCCACTGACTTCTTACTCAAGTCTTACAATGAGCTCTTTAGAAAATTCACCCGAAACAGTCTTTGGAAAAACTGTTCCACCAGCCAAAGGCTTCTATCCTTTTAAATAGACAGGGATGGGAGGAGGCCGGGCAGCTGTGTGTGTGTGTGTGTGTGTGTGTGTGTGTGTCTGTGTGTGTGTGTCTGTGTGTTCAGTGTCTGTGTGTGTGTGCGTGTGTGTATTCAGTAGGATTTTCCTGTTGTCCCAGAGTTGCTAAAGCCCACATCTGGAAACAAAAAGTATCAGGTGCCCCCACACTCTGAACAAAGACTCTAACCAGCCCCCACACACGTCCTCTCAGAGAGCACTGAGGAATGGCACAGCTGGCTCTGTCGTGACTCGGACTGTTCCGTTCAACCACCGCCCGCCCATCACGCTATGTAAATACGAGAAAACCGGGGAGGTGAAGGAGAGGAGCTGAGTGTTCCTGGTGAGAGGCTGCCTCTTTCGGGGCAGAATGGGAAAGGGAGGGGAGAGGAGGAGCGCAGGTGCTCCCTGCTCCCCTAAGCCGGGAGGTGTGTAAGGGAGAGCTGCTCGAGGAGAGTGGGAAGGTCTGCGTGGAGGGAAAGCTGGCACCCAGTTTCCTGCCTGGACTCCTGCTGAGCTACAGAGATCCGCAGGCCCCCGCTGCAGCCTTGGGAGCATTTATTTCCTTGGTGAGGATATTCATGTGAGCTCAACAAATACTCCCCGTGGTGTGTGAACCTGGAGTCTGGTGCCACCTTGTGGTCTAGAAATATATGAACGCAGGAGCCTCAAAAGGTACTGAGGTGCCTGAAAAGAAAATGAGAACGTCACTCCTACCTTGATCCTTGACCCCACAGCCTTCACAGTTCGAAGAAGGACCTCAGCAATTCCCAAGGCTCCGAATGGAGGAGCACAGGGCTTACTAAGAGGGCCGCCCAGGAGATGGGAGACAGAATCTGGAGAAGGGGCTGGAAGCCAGCAGGCAGAGCTGATTTTCTCCCAGCAAGGCACAAGGAAGGAGGAACCCTCATGGAAAAGATACTGGCCCCATGTGCAGAGACACCCCACACCCCGCACCACCACCTCAGCAGATTACAGCATCAGACCTGGAAAAGGAGCTCTGTCTCCCTTCTCCCCAAGACCAGAAGATATGATACTAAAATTGTGATTGAGACTGATCAGGTTTACCAAGCCCAAAAAGTTATGAGATCTGCCAAGATGTCATAAAGAATAGGAAAAAGGGTTCAGTGCTGCATGGTTGAAAGCAGTGATTGGAAAAAATAAAATAATTTCATGTATACGGTCTACTACTCAATTGAGATCCTTCAACACATCAGTTACATGTACCCAGGCACAGGCATGGACTTCAGAAGGAGAAAGAAAATATGGATTTTGCCACTTAATAGCTTTATTGCCTCAGGGAAGTCCTATCTGAGCCTCAGTGTCTTCAGTTGTAAGAAGATAATAATACTTAAGGGGAAAGGTTATTAAAAGTTTAGAGGCAATGTATATAAACAAATACAAGCTACTATTTGTTCATGCACATGTAGGGAGGCATTTGTTCGCTATTTCCTTAGACAAAAGATTCAAAGTAGTCTCTGACAAAAAAAAATTAAAAAGATTTAGTAAAATAGAAATAAAAAATAAGGAGCGAGGAACGCTGAAGTACTAACCATAAATGCAAACTTGGTGAGTTCGGTTTCAAATTTGGTTTTGAGTTTCCTGGCAGCTGAGGCACAAAGGGAAACCTGAGAACTTGTACAACTCCGGTTATCAGAAAGGGGGAGGGATACTACCTTCTCAGGGGAGATCAGCTTTTCTTGGCTCCAAATTTCAAAAGCAATGTCTCTAGAGGAGATTTTCTGCATTAGCTTGTAACTTACCTGAAACACCGACTATTCTTTACCATGGATTTCCAAAGCCTTAGAACTAGGGATATAATAATTGGGACTGGGACAAACTACTAAAGATGAATGACCCAGATTTCTACACTTTGGATCACAACGGTATTCTGCAGTAATTATTATCCCACAATTCTTCAAATTCTTTCAGATGAGCTTTCCCTAATACGTACCAAGTGAGACCACCCAAAGGACATTTAGACTCACCACTTCCGTCTCCAAGGAGATGTTTTTATTTGTAACTCATGCAAAAGCTTTAGACTGAGGACAGATTTCAGGAAAAGTATATGTGTATTTTTGGATGAAATAGCTAAATTCAAAAGACTCTTTTATTTTTTCCAGACCCAGTTCAGGCCTATAAAGACCACACTGCTCTCCCTTGAAGGCCGAGGTCACCTTTCAGGGGCATTAGCACATGAAGTAAACAGTCTTTGCAAAACAGTGCTACAGGTGAGCTTTCCCACCCCAACCCCAGAGACATCACAACTCATCCGTATATGCTAACAGGAGTTTCCAGGGAAGATGCCAAAATAAGCTCCTGTCCTCCCTCACCTTTACTTTAATCCCCACATAGGTTTTGCTTTTACCATATGGTAATTATTTCCAAATCACAAGTGCAAACACTCACTCTGATTGGAAAATTAGCAGATTTCAAACTCAGGTAATTTGTCCCTAATGAGGAACTTGTTGAACTGAATTTAACAATTAACTCGCACACCCTTTGCTGCCTGGGGCGATGGAATTGAAGCGGGGGGAAGAAGGGTGAACCGAGGGCTCAGAACTGGTAGGACGTGGGGGACAAGATGAAAGCTGGGATGGGGCAAGGTGTGTAATAGGGCTCTAAGAATATCAGGAACTTGACTGTTCAAATAAATATATATATATATAGCAATTACAGATATATGTCAAAGTAGAAAAAATAATATCATGAGCCTCCATATATCCATCACCCAGCTCCCATGATTATCAACTCATAGCTTCCCTGGTTTATCTCTGCTGAGGATCCAGAGACCCCTCCTCACAAGGAGGAGGAGCGAAAGGAAGAATAAAAGGGCAGGTGGAAACATTTCCTCTCTTGCATCTCCTCAGGTCCCTAGCTCCTTGGGATACAGGTGGGATAGGTGAGTTTTAATTCACTGCTGGAATGGTTAGTGTCCTCTACTTAGGTGTTTTGAATATGGCAGGGCAGAGCCTGGCAAAGGGCTGACTCTTTTTTTCCAGTCTCTACCATCTTTCTCGCTCCATAGCTGGGGCGATTTGCTCTCTACCTGCAGGTTCATGCCCAGGTGACCACAGGCCTTGAGAATTTCTGATAGCTCCGGCTTAGAACATGGAACCACTTGACACATCATCACCTCCACCCCAACTTTGTGCTCTGATGATCCACTTCTGCCTTATCTCAAGAACTGATAACCCAGTTCATGTCTGAGGCTCCGTCTCTACAATCTGCTTTGCTCCTGGTGCCTCTAGAACTGCCCTGTCCAACACCATAGCTACATACAGCTACTGACCACTTGAAACATGGCTAGTGAGACTAAAGAACTATTTTTCACTTAATTTTAACTAATTTAAAATTTAAAACTGGTACTTGATTCAATTATTGGAAAACTTCTAAGTATGTTTGAAAGGTGAATCTACATTTTCAACCATAGATTTATAAAAATCTAAATACAGATCAAGTATGTCTGGCAAAAATTTAGCATCTAAATTATGACGGGCTGTGTCTGGATTTTGAAGATTTTAGTAAAAATAAAAAAGTAAACTGTCTTATTAAGAACTTTAAGATATTAATTACACACAGAAATCATCATTTTTGATATAAAGGCATACCTCATTTTATTGCACTTGGACTTATTGCACTTTGCAGATATTGTGTTTTCATCAACATTGAGGCAGGACCCTCCACCAGCAAAAAGATTACAACTCGCTGAAGGCTCAGATGATGGTTAGCATTTTTTAGCAATAAAGTATTTTAAATTAAGGTAGGTACGTTTTTTAGACACAATGTTATAGCACGCTTAATAAACTACAGAATAGTGTAAACAAAACTTTCATATGCACTGGGAAATCAAAACATGTGTGTGACTCACTTTATTGCAATACTCACTTACAGCGGTGGTCTGGAAGTGAACCCACATCTCCGAGGTGTGCCTGTACTGGGTTAAATAAATTAGTAAGGGTAATTTCTCCTGTTTCCTTTTACTTATTAAAGTGAGGATACTAGAAATTTTAAAATACAGGGCTCACAATATATTTCCACTGGATAGCACTGACTTAGAAATAGAGTCCTTCCTTCATTGCAAGTATCCTCAAGGAATATAATTCTGTTCCCAAACTCCTGCCTTGTGACATAGGCTCCAATTCTGACAGACATGTCCTCCTGTACTGGGACCACTGGATTTTCTTACATGATCATCTCCTGAACCACTTTTTCTGCTCCCTATTGGAACATTCTAGGGCCACCTGCTTTGACATACCACTACACTACAAATGGGGTGAACTGCTAACTCATGAAGATACAGCCTGCAAAAAACTAATTCAAGACAGAGAGTACGAATTGGACGCAGAGTAGGGAAAAGCGTCCAGGTTCTCGTGATACTAAAATGAATGTAGTTTAAATGTTGTTTATTCACAAAAGACACCCAGTTAATAGCCTAAAAAGGGAGCCTGAATCAGATACAAAACTTGCTTGGAATTATTAGAAAGATATAAACAAAGACCACAGACAGGTCGTCTGAAACAAAGCTGATTTTATTTGCTCGCCTGTGAAGAGAGTGCCACACTACGCAAGCGCTAGTTCAGCGGGTGTCTCCACGCAGTACATGAAAGAACCAGGTAGAGGGCAAGAGGGAGGAAGTACATCCAATCTGGTGAGATTCTGCGTTCAGGTCCCGAGGCCGAGAGCAAACGCTTCTCTGCGATCGGACATCTCACTGACCCACTGAAAAGCGCGGGCACCGTTCTCAAAGAGGTCCAGGATGGGTTACGTCGAGCCCGCAGGGGCTCAGCGTCACTCAGATGGCATAACTGAGCTGTGTGTTTGAAGTCGACCAAAAATGCTTCTTTTCCAGGATCGAGAGCGCATTGGGACAGCTGGGCTCCTCCAGCAAGAATCACGGGTCTCCTGTCTCTTCGCTCCTCTCTTTGGAACTGCCTGACCGAATTTCCTTTTTTTTGGATAGGGCAACAGAGAAACATGCACGTGCACTCGGGAAAACAGGCTTTATGTAGACAGGCTGCAAACTTGTAACAAAACAACATGTAAGAGGCACACAAACACCCGTACACGAACGTTCATAGCGACATCGTTCACTACAGCCAAGAGGCAGAAGCAACCTCAATGCACAGCAAGGGAGACCATGTGAACAAAACGTGGTGTATGCAAGCGATGGGCCATGACTCAGCCATGACGGGGAATTAGCACTGATACATGTTACGACCTCATGCGGATGAACCTCAAAAACATCATGCCACAGGAAAGAGGCCAGACGCCAAGGGCCCCTATGATTCCGCTCCAGATGTAGGATTCCATTGACAGGAAATATCTAGAATGAGGAAGTCTGTCCACACAGAAAGCACACTGGTGGTTTCCGGGGCTGGGGAGGGGAGGATGGAAACCGAATGCTTAATGCCCACAGGTTTCTTTTGGGGTGGTGAAACTGTTTTGGAAACAGACAGAGGTGGTGTTGGCACAACACCGTAAATTAGTAGATGCCACTGAACTGCACCCTTTACAACAGTTGTTCCTTATGTAAATTACAACTCAATAAAAGGAAAGGGAAGAAAGAAATCAGAAAAGTCCAGGGATCTTTTGAGTCCCATTGAAACAGGACAGGAGAAAAGACTGAGGGCGCAGGGACCGAGGAACAACTCAGGAGCACCTAGCCAGGGAAGGGAAGGGAAAAGAAAACGGGGGGTCGGGGGTGGAAGGGGGTGGGAGGAGGAGCATGAGGGGTGGATCCCACTTTGGGACTCCTGAAAGCCAAACAAACACAACTCCTTTTCAAGCCTTTAGCTATTTACTTTTTTGCAAATGAGCCAGAGTGCTAAAAAATGTAAACGATATTATAAAGAGGGAAAACAAGACGACCCAGAAGTGCCTTTTTAAGGCCTGCGGACTGACTGCAGCCTGGAGAGAAGGACATGGGCTCTGCGGGGGCACTGAGGGCACGGGAGCCTGTGACAGGAGGGCCGGGGCCAACCAGCTGGGCCCTCGGGTCTGCCCCGAATCCATTCCGCACGCTTGGACGTCTCCCATGTATGTCCTCAATAGAGGTGTGACAAGCATCGTATTTAGGTACCGCTAACATTGTTTTGCCAAACAAACTGTAAAAATGGCATCTCGCATACTCTGCACAAACCTTTGAAACTAAATGAAAAACTACCCAAGAGCATTCTGCCGAAAGATGTTTTTAACAGTTCCTAGGTCGCTTCGGCATTTCTTATGGAGAGCGAAACCGTTTTTAAAAAGCTAGCATGCTACAACACGGATGAACCTCGAGGACATCATGCTGAGTGGAAGAAGCCAGTCACAAAATGACAAATACTGTATGACTGCGCTCATGCCAAGTATCTAAAGCAGTCGGACTCAGAAACAGAAACTAAAAGGCTGGTTGCCAGGGGCTGGGGGAGAGGCAAATGGGCAGTTGGTGCTCACTGGGGATCGAGTTTCACTCTTGCAAGATGAAAACAATTCCACAGACCTGTTGTGTGACATGTAACTTTAAGTAGTTGAGATGGTACGCTTTCTTTGATGCGCTGCTTAACTTACAGAAGAAGTTTAAAACAATTCCTCTTTTTAAAATAACATAATTTCAACATCACTGGTATTGCCATGCAATGATTTTAGACAAATCATAGGCTTCAGGAGTTTAAAATGAGCCTCTTCTAGATTAGATACATTTTAGAACATTACAATAAAAATCGCTATGTCAACAACCACCACCAAAGCAATGACATACGCAAGAAAATCCCAGTTTATTAAATCACCTCCTTGTTTCTGTGTAAAAATCATGGGGTTGTGCTTTTGTATAAAGTTTTCATATCTAACAATGAAAAAACTGCCATTTAAAATAACCAAATTGAAGTAAAAACTGTAATTCATTTGGATGGAGGCTCCCGTGTTTTTAAAAAGAGAAAACACAACGCAAGACTCAGGGGTCGGGAGTGCTGGGCAAGCCTCTGTTCTTGTCGCCTTTTGCCTGGCTGGCTATCTGCTGGCCCCCACCTGGCTGAGCTGTGGAGGCTGCTGCTCTTGCCACAGCCCGACGGTGCTGCAAGATCCTCAACCGTACCTGCTGGGGCTGTGGCTGCTGCTGGCTGGCAGAGAACAGCAGGACCCTCTATTGGGGAAAGCTTTGCCTAGGTCTTGTCGAGGCAGAGCCAAGATGAAACAACGCGGTGGCCTCAGCCAGCAGAAAACTTCCCGTTTCATCTCACACCGTCCCCCCAGGACATGAGTCATCCCTTTGGCCCGCATCTCCACAATGCAGATGCTCCCAACCATCAGTCACATGGTAGCCCCTCGGTTATCAGATTGACTGTCTCAGTATCGCACAGCTTGTGTTCGGGTCACCCTTATTTCGATTAATAATGGCCCCAAAATGAATGAGTACTGATGCTGGGAATTGGACATGCCAATGAGAAGCCGAAAAGTGCTTCTTTTAAGTGCAAAGGTAAATATGTATAGGAAAAAGCATAGCATATATGGGGTTTGGTACCCAGTGGTTTCAGGCATCCACTGGGGGTCTTGGAAGGTATTTCCTGCGGATAAGGGGGCTCTACTGCAGTCCAATGGCCAGTAGATCTTCCAGGGGCTTTTTCTGGAACATGGAGATAGAGCAGATAGAGGGCCCCGCCATACGAACCTCCAGAAAAAGCCACTTTATGAATATAATCTAGTTGGGTGACACTTGGAGACTCTAAGAGCGTGAAACGGAGGCATGTCTATGAGTCAGAAGCAGAAAGGACATCGCTATAGCAACCTGGGTCCCTGAGGCACCACTGTCCTCGTGGGAACAAAGGCTGAAGGAGGTGCATTATGTTTGCCTAATAATATAGCCAGACAAACCAGAATCCGCCGAGCAGCCGGAAGGCAGGCATTTGGAGATGGTATTGCTGTATATTCTGTAGGTTGCGGGTGGGGACCGATCTAGACTCAGCTAGTTTTGTAGCTGCTGTGAACCTATTGGACGGCCAGGTCGCAGCGGCCTGGGAAAAATCCAACTCTGCATGCAAGGACTAGCGGGTAAAGACACTGAACAAAAATGACTGTCCAAGAAATAGCATAATGGCTGTGTAAAATCTTTTAAAGTTTCTCTTACTGTTTTAGTGTAATCTTTTCAACCACTAAAAGGAGAAATGAAGACAGTATCACACGCACAAAGTTACCTAACTAGAACCAGGCACCATAGCCTGGAGTTCAGCAAACTTAAAAGACAACAAATCACATGATTATCGGAGCATGAACTACGTGAGGTTTTATCGAGATCAAGATCTTGGTTTTCGTGAAGGTATTCTGGCTGCAGAACACTAGGTCAAGTCTCCATGAAGATAAAATACCTGAAGGATGAGGCCTAACGCAAGCCTTCTGTGGTAAAGTATAGAGCAATGGTGAACACAATGCAGCATACCTATGACATGTCGTCGAGTGGTACATGAAACCTGCATGATTTTCTTAACCAATGTCACCCCGGTAGTTTTCATTAAAAAATGAAAGCATAAGTAAATAAAATTTAGGGGGAAAACAAACAAACAAACCAGAAAACAGTGGCCACTGGTTCTACTGTGTAGCCAAGATTGAGAACCCACGAGTCCAGTGCTGTCCGGCGGGACTCTCCCTTCCGTAGTGACAGAAATGTACCTGGGCTGCCCAATAGGCTGGCCGCCAGCCAGTGCGGCTCTTGAGCTCTGAAATGTGGCTGGCTAGCGTGACTGAGTTTGAAATTTTCTTCGATTTTATGTGATTTCAATTTAAATGTAAATAGCCACGCGTGGGTAACGGCTACCGTATTGAAGAGCGCAGCTTGCAGCCCTCTGCAGTGATGCTCACATTTTGGCCGGAATCAGAGTCACCCGAGGACCTTGGGAAACAGCAGAGGTCCGGGCTGCATCCCGCTTCAGCGAGCCCGGGACTCTGCCCTTTGTTAGCGCGCCAGGCTTGCCACAGCAGCGCCTCGCAAACTGCAGACTGACCTGGGCGGCGCGGGGCGGGGCCTCGACGAAAGGCAGATTCTCGTTCAGCAGGTCTGGGGCGGTGCCTGAGAGCGCGCATTTCTAACAGGAGCCCACGGCCTGCCGATGCTGCACGCTGGGGGACCGCGCTTCGGGGGGCACGGCTGTAGATTGGGGTTCTATTTCCTTTTCAGATAAATTCCGAGCACATGCGCTTCGGCGATTTCAGACGTTCTACTCAGTGAAAGGTTTCCAAAATTTATTTTTGAAATTGAGATAAAACTGCCAAATAACGTGTGCAAGTTGAAGGCGTACGTGTTTATTTGGTACGTTTATATATCGCGGCGCGTTTGCCGCCCGTAGCTTTAGCTAGCGCTGCTATCACACCGCATAATCGCCATTGCTTCTGTGTGGCGAGAACAGCTCAGGTCAAGTCTCTCAGCCACGGTGAAGTCTATAATACAGGACCGCTGAACATAATCGATGCTGTGTGCGAGGGCTCCAGGACTCTTCGCCTTCTAGTTGCGAGTTTGTAGCCTTCATAACATCTCCCCAGTTCCCGCACCAGGGTGTTTGGGACATCAAGGGCCCTTTCACTTCCCTCCCAGCCCCTTCTAATCCGGCCGGCTGCATTTTGTCCTCCCGCCCCAATTCCCTGCATATTCACAAGGCCAACACCACCTTGAAGACTAGAAAGAGGTAGAATCCAAAGTAAGTGGCATCCTGATCATTTCTGTATTTTGCGCGGTGCATTATTTTTCTTTCATAATTTACTGCATATTCCAGGGGGG